>NC_056733.1:1289921759-1289939259 GCF_019279795.1 Protopterus annectens | reverse complement strand
CAGAAAAACAGAAGGGCCCTGAATCTCAGTATTCTGTAATCATGGCCTCTGATATCATCTGCATGGACTTCTGGGACTTGTTAATTTTGATTTTGTAAATAAATGCAATAACAGAAATGTACTCAAACACCTAGACCAAACAAGGCATTCTTGTGGTCTGCAGTGCAGACTGATTTTTATTATGCTACACATAATATGCAAGTCCTTACTAAACCAGTCTTGTTCATTAAATCAGTCAGAATGTAGTATTTTTCTTAGCATTCATAGAAAAGGGGCTTTGCACAATAGGATATTTGTTGAAAAGATAAAGCTGTAAGGTTGATAACCAGCAATATCAGTGGCTACCAAGTTTTTTGTGAAGTGTTTTATCTAAGAGCTATTTGGTTTTATTAATTATACATTCTGAGCTTAGCTGCTGTAGTTTTTGGCAGAAGAATCCTGATTTCAACAGGCAGTAGCCATAATCCTGGAATGCAAGAAGGCACTTTAGACTAAAACTGAAGGGAAGGAAGCTTCTGGATTCTAATAACTGTGTGGTTTGTCACTGCTTTCATCTAGCAGTTGAGGAATAGATAATGGTGCTGTTAAAAATATCCAAGATAATAAGAACCGTTCCATTAAAAATATTCAGTTTGTAAAAACAAATCCATGAAAATTTTACAATTCATGTAAATTTTGCAAAGAGTACTTTAGAACATTTATTTCAAAGAAACATTAGAAATAACTATTTAACATATGATGATAAGGGAATGCTATATACTACTGACACAATTGCAGTATTACTCATATGTGCATATCAGTAATGATTAGTAGCTTATGTACACTCTCAGCTACAATCAGGCATCCAGCATAAAGTATAAAGGATACACATTTAGCTAAACATACTGGTGTGCCACAGTGGTGCAGTGTATAGTGTTGTTACTTCCCAGCAGAAGGTCCCCTGGTTTGATTCTCAGCTGGGATGCATTCTGTGCAGAGTCTGTATGTTCTCTCTCTATTGAACATTCTAAATTGGCCACAGGTGTGTATGTATGGTGTGGAAGAACTACTGCAGCAGGGCTAGCCACATGGTGGTATAAACCTTGGCTCTAGATGATTGTCTCTAAAGAATTAACACCTTGACCCATGTGCAAAAATGGGGAGAAAGGGGATGTGGATGGATTCAGTTAAGCACAGAAATGGTAGAAGTAGCCTTTCACTTTTGTCTTTTATGGAAATGTAACATTCAGACACCTTCCATTTCTCCTCCCCCCTACCATTCACCAGTGCCCTCATCCCTTGCTGAATACTTTCATGGATTTAATACTCATTCTGCCAGCTGAATCAGAGCTTTTAATAGCTGATCTGGTGCTAATTGATAACCTTCAATCTGGCACCCCCTTACTCTTAGTTGAGGAGCAGCAAAATCAGAAGTCCACATTCTGATCTGGTACTTGCTGCGCTCCAAAGGAGCACTAGCTCTGATGTGCCCAACCCTCATCTCCAAGTGAGGAATAAAATCTTGTGAAAATGCTAAAGCTTGTACTTCAGCATTGAACTGAACTCAAGCAGTATCTGATTTAATTTCTATACTGGCATTTCTGAATGAACTAAATGCAGGTACTGCAATTCTGACCCCTAACACCTTGTGGTCTGAATGACTTCCCCCTTTACCACACCAAAGCTACCTTTCTGAGCTGAGTAGCAGAGCTCATAGGTTCACAACCAGCATTTTGAAAAAAAAAAAAAAAGTGTCTTATCTACTCAGTCTTGTCTGGGAATTCATGTATTTTCTTGTCTTTCCTTAGATGATTCCGAGGTAATGTTGTCACTGTTTTTATCCTTTCCTTCCCACACAACATTCCAATGGTTTTCCCCTGGAGTATTCCTAGCTACTGGAGGTCTGTGTCCCTCTAGGACACTCAGATCTGCAAGCAATACTCATAAAACTTGGCCTGGATCTTGAAAAGTAAAGCCATCGCTTTTTGTGTATTCTAACCTGGAGATACAACACAGAATTCTTTTTCCTGCTTCCACTGTCCTTACTACACAGCTCATGGCCATTATTCCAACCAACTTCAGCATTTCCAGATCCTTTTCTTAATATGGTGCCAACAGTTCTATATCACTGTGAGCTGATATCCACACTAGAATATATGTGGTCCAAATAGTGTATTTTAATTCTTTTAACAAGATCCCTAGGGGAAAAGACTTAAACTACTTGTGCTGAGAGAATATTTTTCTGGTGTTTTTCAGACTTGCATTTCTCATGTTAAACAGATAAGTGACTTCTATTGCTGCATTTCCATTTTGGTGTTTAACATTTTTACTTATTTAGTGGAATTTAGTCACACAAACAGCAAAAATGTTATATAATTTGTTGTGTCTGTGCTTCTAACAGTTACCTGGCTGTCTATAAATCTGTTATTACTCCTTTCTAGGTATTGTTTTATTGTGATTTTGCACCTTTACCATTTTTACTTTTTGAAATTTGTTTCAGTTAAGATTTCTTACTGTATATTCATTAAGCCCCTGGTTACTTGGATGGTTAATAGAGCCTCTGTTTTTGTTAAATTGTGTGTTTTTCCCTAATAATTCATCTCCATAACTGTTTCCCTGTAAATGTCCATTCTCCTCACTCTTGTATTTATGTTTTACTTCAAGGTAGGGTTAAAGTTGGTTTTCTAGTCAGACTGTAAACTTGCTGACAGCAATAGTGTTTGCTCAGTGGTGATGAATTTACTGCTGTTTTTTGTGGAGTAGACATTACAGTCTGGAGTATCGCTTTCTTACTCGCTATTTTACCTCAGCTTCTCAGCTTATCTGTGCTGGCCAGTACACCATGAATCATGGTGTATTGGCCAGCACACCATGACTCATGCACAGTGCTGTATACAACACATGCAGCCACTTTGAATTTCAGATCATCTCTTAGGACCCTTAGTTAACTCCTTCTCCCAGTCATAAGTGTATAAAACTGAATAAAGCAGCAATATAGCACAGTGCGTCTAAGGCCGATCTCACAGCCAGTCTAAAAAAATTATTCCCTCAGTAGTTGTGTGAAGAGGCTCTGGTATGCACTAAGTGGTGAACCTCTGCTGATGTATCTCTCCCACCTTCTATATTTCCTGTCTTTTGACTAATCAGGTTCACATTCTTAGGCAATTGAATTTCCTTTTTTTTGCCTGTTCCTGTAACCCTTGCCCATAGTACCGACTACTCAGTCCCCGACTTATTCTAATGCCATGCTCACCTGTTTGATTTATTGACAGCTCATTAACTCTCTTTGAATATCTTAATCAAATCTGTTATAGCTTGCCTTTAGCTTTGGATTCTTATTCTTCCCTCCACTTTAAACTAAAGTGCCATGATTACTGTTAGTTAAATGTAGCATCCTCTAGAAATCTCTGATCACCTCAGCCTTGGGTGGAATTATGCCCAGATTTCTACCTGTACTATTGCAGTACGACACCAGTTTGCTAAACCACTCATATTTTTAGAACTCAGTGAATACCCACACTCATCCTTCACTATGGTCCTCCATATGTTAGTATGTTTTGGCCAATAACAGTATATATTTCCCCAATGAGGACATGTCTCTTCCCTATTTTCCTCATAACCTGCTTCATTATTCTTTCAAAGTCCCTCAAGTTCTGTCCCCTAAGTCTGTGAATTAATTCACTGTAGCATCTATTTCAGATATTCTAATTATAAAATTTTGGAGCCGTTGTCTAGATGAAAGAAAATGAGCTTTTAAGGTGTTGGATACTTTTGAGAAATAAATAAAGAATAGTTCAGCAAAAATATAATTATTTAAATAAAACGTGCATATGTTTTAATGTGTTAGCAGGGCTATACTTGTAAAACCACAAAATCTCACTTAAAACAATATCCATGATTATCATCCATTTAAAAATGCTAAATTAATGGTGGAAAATTAAGTATCTAGCTAATTTATCTCAAGCATGATGGAAGAGATAGGACATCATCATTTGAATTGTTACATTTGTGTTGCTGTGTATGCCATGGTGTTACCATCATGCCTTGTATTGTTAATAAAAAAAGGCCACTTTTGGGAAGTAGGTTTCTACTTGATCTGAGTTGTAAGGCTTGCCTGACTGATATTCATTTGATGACTAGTTAAATGAATACAGGCAAATTCATATGGAGGGAGTGCAGTAAACAGACCTTTCCTTTTTTTTCTTTTTCTTTACTGGATTAAGCCAATAAACAAAAGTGCCCCTTTTCAAGGGACACCACCAAGCTCTGCCTGGTTTGTGACATGCTAGTAGTTACCTAGTAAGCAAAAGGAGATTGAGGGACTCAAACCCAGAACTACAAGATGAGGCCTATCAGCAGTTTACCAGTTTATGGCCTAGCTCCTCTGCACAAAATCATAGTAATTTACAATCATGTCATTTAATTGAAATTGTGTGAAAACAAATTTGTTTGGGAAATGCCAAGAAATGTATAGTTATCCTATTTGGGATAAAACATGTACCCATGAATTACCACATAGGTGGCAGTACACTAAACATTGAAGGTGTGATAAGAGACTTAGGGACACAAGTGGACAGTGGTCTCATCTTCAATAACCACATTGCAACAACAGTCAGAAAATCCTTCTATGTAGCACACCTCATCACTAAGGGCTTTTCATCCAGAAAAAAGGAGGTCATTATCCCACTGTACTCATCCCTCATTAGACCCATTATAGAATACAATGCCCCATTTGGTATGTACCTCTCAAGACAACTGGAAAGGCCACAGAAATACCTCACTAAAAAAAATCACAGGCCTAAAGCAGATGCCCTATGCTGACCATCTAAAAAAACTCCAGCTATACTCTGTTGCATATCGTCTACTCAGAGGTGAACTCTGCTTATCATACAAGGCCATGTCAAACCCAGAGCTGTTGGACATGCTACACTTAAAGAAATCTCAATCCCTCAGAGCCACATGGTCTAGGGATCTAAACCTTATCATCACAATGAACAAAACATACTGGAGGGATAGGTTCCTGACCCACAGACTCCCCAGACTTTGAAACAGACTGCCCATACGTGTCAAGCAGAGTGCCTCTTTGGCCCTCTTCAAAAAGAACCTTGACGATTGGATGGGAGATAGGAAATTCACCCTGGGGATCATGTCAGTCGCCCTGCTAGACAGGGGTTCGGGGAAGTAAATATTGTGGGAAGAAAAAAGCCAGGGAATTATTATGACTAGGCTTGTATGGGCCCTAGGGCCAATAGCCTAGTACCAACCTATGAACCTATAAATAATTTGAACAATTGAGTATAATTTGGCACGAATCAGCAATAACTAATCACAAATGTTGAATGCTGCATTAGTAACACTGATGTACTAATAGCAGTGTACCTGGCAGTTTGACATGAAGAAACTGAATTCTGGTTCATCTCCCAGTCCTGTGCCTGTTAATGTTTCATCTCCCAAGCTTCTGCTTACACTTATCAAGGGTACCAGAATTTGTCACAGATTTGTGATGCATGGCTAGGCTTAAAAAAGGCCTTTGTGATCATTAGACTAGTAAACGCATGAGAAGCTATGAACCTATTGTAAATGATTGCTAATATTAAACTAAAATTCAGTGCATGCAGAAAAAAACTTAGAAGGCATGCAGATTCATATAAAGGAAAAGGAAAAAAATAAGCAATTTATTGATGACCCAGAAAGTGTTTGTAGAGAATTAGGAAACTAAGCAAAAGGAATAGAAACAACACAAAAAAGAAATGGGCACATTTTAGAGAAGCATTTCTGAAGACTTTATTGAACAGAACAAGGATGCGAAATGGACAGAAGAATTAAAAGAAACGTTAAAGGACCTTTAATGTAGAGAATATGAAAAGAGATGAAGCAGCAGCCACAGAAACAGAGACAAATTTAAGAAAAGAACATATATTGCTGTCAAGCCTCCACAAGGTTCAGATAGCCAATGATATATAAATAGGTTTAGCTTCAGTTCCCTGAACTGCAAAATGGTCCTGATATGGGATCAGACCCAGTGCATTACAAGCTGTGCAAATGGTTCACAAGTCTCAGATCAGATCAGCATATAACAGCAGTTCATGTAATGGGATTTTCCTCAGGTATATCTCTATTCTCTTTGTATAAATCTACATGTTGTCATAAATATATGTAATGAGATGATGAGAAAGTGTCCATTAATTACAGAAGTATGAAAGATTGGTATCTTGAGTTATAAACAGAAGTGACTCTACCAATTGTATGCAGACATAAAAATACATAACAGAGGCGGAAACATTCCTGTGGGGCAATCTTAAATTGCTATTATATGAACATGATCAGTTTGTGGAATTTTCTAACCAGTATAGTGTAGTTAGTGTTAGAAATCAACATCAAAATTCATCAACATGCCATTTTTTGCAATAATAATATAACTTGAGACTGATGCTGACAAGCCATTTTGCTGTGCGATACCCATCATTATTAATGTGTATCACTTGTACTTTTACAGAAAACATACATACACGCATCAAACTAGCTTGTTGTCTCTGATGCATTTATAAAGTAATTATAGTGCACAATATCCATTGAAAAACATCTTTTCTAAGTTATAATTTTCAGCCACAGGGTTATACAGTAGCTGCCGATGTAAACAGGTTATGCTATATTAATATGATGCAAGGTTTTCTTCCTGCTGCTGAAGCTTTGTACCCAATGTCAGCCTGTCCAGCAAAGAGAAGGAGACAAAGTGTCATTACAGTGCAGCTAAAAGGCATTTAAATTTGGAGTCCATACTAAATATAGTAATAACCTGACACATTGTAAGACAACTGACTTCATGACAACAAATCTATTGGTAGGTATGCTTAACTTAAAGCAATGCTTATTAGTATATAAGATTAACTTTTCTATCAAGACTTTAATGCAGTCTTAACAACATGTGGATTATTAAGCAACAATGTTCTTCAGTATATCAGACCATAAATTATCCTGAAATACTGACAAATTATAATGTGTCTAGGGAAAATGTTTACTTGGGAGTGTTGTATTGTTATCAAATGGTCAGCATCTTACAAAATACATTACTGTCATTTCCAGTGTAGGACATTTTACCACTTTATACCTCAGTGGTCAGATGTATTATTGATTACAGCACTGTGTTTTTTAGTCTTCAAATAAACCACTTAAAAACTTGAAAAGTTACAATTATGTCATATTAGAGAAAAAGTCATTCAGCTGGGGAACCTAGACTATTCATAAAAGCTTTGGGAAGTGACATTTTCTTCTGATTAACAGTTTACTTGGATTTTACTTCTGCTCGGTCTATAATGCAGTATGTAATTTATTTCTTTTTTGAGAATGCTTTGTTTGGAGAATGAATGTCAGTTCATAGAACCCAGTACTTCAAAATACACCTCAGCAATATAAAGCAAGCAAATACAATTCACAGCTTCAAAGATAATGAAGGTTCTATTTACCATCAGGAGAAGTCAGTGATTTAACTTGAGGTTCGTGAAGATTAGCATATTAAAAGCTTGACAATCAAAACAGTTTCATGGCAGGATTTTCATATCCTTTGTCATGCTAAGTAACAAGTACTATGGTCATGTAGTCTGCATGCTTGTGTTCTATTTTTATTGTTGGGGGTTCAACAGGTAATGTTTTTTTTTTTTAAGCCAATTTCCAAAGGGAAAAAAAAGGATTAGTCTTGAGTCATACAAAATAGAACGGATCAGCTGCAAAACGTCTTCACAGACTAGCAAGTGCTATTCTAAGCTAATTCTTAGTCTTGACTTATGTGGGTAAAATGCAGAGTTCCACTTATATCACCTTATTTTTATTATGGGACACCAGTTTATGACACTCCATTGAATATTACAGCCTCAGGTACAGGGAAATCAAAAGTTCTGTGGCTAAAAAAGTCATGGAATTCATAATGAGGGACATGGTGTAAGCCATGTCAAGATGAAATATGATATAACAGAGTAACTTCATTAATTCATTATTTTATTTTCAGAGGCCTGCATTTTTCTATGTAAAGTCATGGGTGAAATTAAGGTTTATAGAGCATGCACTAATAACTAATTCTGAGTAAGATGTCAGACCATCATATGATATTCCTAGACATTCTCTTATTGCACAGGCACAAAATCGGAGATTTAGATTTTCAAAATGAAAATATTATGGAGCTGTTGATTGTAGGGAAAATGTTAAAAATATCATCTTTTGCACCAGTCATAAAACTGCACATCGAAAAATCTGCAAAGTCCACATCACTGAAGAATCTTATATCTTGCGTATAGCAGTAGAAAAATATGTATAAAAAGTCTGAAGTTATGAAAGTGTGAAATAGACCATGTATAATCTTGGAATGCAAAGAAAGCCTTAAAAGTGATACAGAACTAATTTTTTTTACATAATACATAAACTGTGCTATAACCTGATGGCAGTGTTCCATACAGATCAGATCGACAAATGTCGTATTTTTGTTTTACACTTTCTGCTTTACAGTATGCAGACACTCACAAGATTTCTTTAAATCTATTAA
Source organism: Protopterus annectens (assembly GCF_019279795.1). Classification (NCBI taxonomy): domain Eukaryota; kingdom Metazoa; phylum Chordata; order Ceratodontiformes; family Protopteridae; genus Protopterus; species Protopterus annectens. The sequence continues at coordinate 1,289,930,747 of NC_056733.1, read as the reverse complement.
ATCATTAGAAAATGAAGTCATATCTGAAATTTCTGCTAATGTTTCTCTTTGCTGCTGTACACAAAACCCAAAGCAGTTCAGCAGGATGTGGATTACCTAATTTCAACATTAAGGCTTACTCAAAGGTCGGAGATTTCATTCTAGCAGGTGTATTTTCAGTACATCTGAATAATATTCAAAATGAAAGAACGTTCACTACAGCACCAGATGGTATCAGCTGTCAAAAGTAAGAATTTGTATGCTTCTTTTCTATTTTGACACTTCTAGTTGATGACATTCTTATTTTATTAACCGCCTCAGTACATAATCCTTTTAGATGTCATGTTCATTTGTGAATAATTGCATTATAACATTTTTTTGGTCTATCACTGGTCAGTTGATCTGTGTTCAGAACATTGATCCTGAAAGATTGGCTGCATCCTGTTTGTGCATGTGTATTATTTATTTTATTTATTTTATTTTACATTTGTTGACCAGGAGTGTCCGGCTGAGCTATTGCCCTTTTTCAGCAGAGGCCCGGAGAGAAAAGCTCCAAAGATATACAATGCAATAAAAATAGCAATACAGATACATTTCAATAAAAATAGCAATAGGGAATTTTGATAGTTAAAATACATAAGCTACATACACGTATATTGTTGACAGATAAAACAGTACTATAAACAAAAAGGAGAATGTTAAAAAAGTAGAATAAGTTGTATGTTTTGGTTTAAAAAGAGAGTTGAGTAAATATAAGGTTTTGTATGAAGAGCAGCAGAAACTTAAAAGGTTACATAAGAATTTCAGGGAGCAGAGTATAGAAGAAGCCTTGGAGGTTCCATAGGAAGCACAGGATGAAGTAGTTAAGGGTAAGTTTTAGTAAGTTAGCTTGACTGTACTATAAAAGGTAGGTAATAATCAAGGAGGGTGAGTACAATGGCAGGACCGGTGTTTTTTAAAGTGGTCTTTGGTTGCTAGCTTAAATTATTTGGGGGGAGTCAGGGACCTTATTTCTAGTGGGAGTTTGTTCCATGCAACAGAGGGATGGTAGCTATATAAGTTGCACCCTGTGTTGGATTTGAGTTTATGAATTTGACTGTGTGGAGCTCCACAAAAGCTGTTGCAGGTTAGGGAAAATTATTAGGAAAAAAATGTATTTATTTTCTGCTCCTTAACCTGAACAGGGCTATAATATGACCCTATTAGGATAAAATTGATAATGGCTTCTGCTCTCAGCTGCACCCATTTCAAAATCAGCCCTGCTTGGATGTCTGCTATAGGTTATGTGAATGTGGAGGATAATGTGTGGTTATCACTTTTTTAATTTTCATCCCAGTCAAACCTTAGCGGTATATACATGAGGTTATTATAGCTTGTGTTTGGGCTGAGTACAGTACGGTAATTGTTTCTTTTAGGTTCATAGGTTCATAGGTTTATACTAGGCTATCTGCCCTAAGGCATTTATAAGCCTAGCCACCCCTTATATGAAAAATACTGTGCCCATTAGTTTGTTGTGCCTCTGTCCAGCAGTGACCCAGAGATGATTAAACCTACGATCTCCCATCCACAGGTCTAGATTTCTCTTGAACAGAGTCAGCCCACAGCATAGGGAGTCTCTGAGTGATAAATCTATCGCCTATTTATATGCTCTAGTGGTTTTGGTGGATTTGGATTTTGAGGTGGAGCATGTCCATTAATTCGGGTTGGACATGGCCTTGTATGTCAGGCACATGTCACCTCTGAGCACTGAATAGAGCTGGAGTTTCTTCAATCTGGCAGCATATGACAGATTTTGGAGTCCCTTTATCCTTTTGGTGAGGAACTTTTGGGGTCTCTCCAATTGCTGCAGATGTCGGGTGAGAAACATCGAATGGGGCATTGCGATCATTGGTCTGATAAGTGAAGAGTACAGGGAACAATGACCTCACTAGATCTGGATGTGAATCCCTTCATGATCAGGTGGGCAATGTAGAAGGTCTTTCTAACCACTTTAGCAATGTGAGTGTCAAAGAAAGGCCACTGTCAACCTGGGTCCCCAGGTCCCTGATAACCTCTTCTGTGCTTAGTGGATTGCCACCTATATGGTAGCTTGGGGTTACCTTGTTTTGGTATGACTATACATTTTAACTTCAGGCCATGGCTCTGGCACCAGCTATCTGTTTCCGAGTCCCTTCTGAAGGATATCAGTGTCCGATGCACTTTCCACTATGGCCCAGTTTGCAGTCATCTGCAAACTTTGTCAAAGTCCTCCCATGTTGGCCTGTACTTCTGAGAAGTAGATGCCAAACAATAGGGGCCAAGGACCGAGCCCTGTGGGACACCACTTGTGACCGGCTTGGAGTCTGACACAGCGCCAGCAACTCTAACCCTGTGGGTTCTGTCCTTAAGCCAGTTTGCAACCCATCTTGTGACATATGGGTTTACATTTAAGCTGGTAAGTTTTTCTACAATACCCGAGTGGGGTATTGTGCAAGGTCAAGGTAGGCTGTATGGACTGCCTTTCCCTCATCAATGGCCTTGGTGACTATTTCAAGAAGTCGACCAAGTTCAAAAGGCATGATCTTCCCTTGACAAAGCCAAACTGGGTCGGGTCCAATGTCTGCAAGTCCCCTATATCTTTGTTTATGAGCTCCATTATGATCCTCTCCATAGCTTTGCAGACTAGACTTGTTAAGCTTATGGGCGGTAATTACCAGGGTCCGCCACCTTTGTGGAGTGGGACCACAGTTGCTGGTAAGGCTGAGATTAAACAGCTGCCTTATGCGGGTTTAATTCCTCATTTAGGGACACCATCCGGTCCCATTGATGCTGTGTTTTTAGCTTTAGAGAGAGCAGCTTTCACTGCGCATTTGAGATGTCGGGAGGCTACACTCGGCTGGGATAGTTATCTCTCCTTTAGGGGGAGAGGGGGTTTGCACTGAACCTGTCTGCCAGTATGTTGGCAATGTCTGTGGGTTCAGTGATTTTTGTATCATTTTGGACTAATTCTGAGCATATCTGTGAGTTTCCACCCAGGTTCCTAACATAGCTGAAAAAGGCCTTATGATTGTCCTTTGAATCCATGGCAATTTTCTCTCAAAATTGGCCTTAGTTGATTTTATGAGTGCTCGTATTTTTTACTAATAATGATCAGGGGTGACTTCCTTTTATGGATTTTGTTCTATCATGTAATAGCTTTCTCCTCTTATTGTAAAGTTTGTTAATGGCTGGGGTCCACCAGACTGGACGTTTGCCCTTTGTGGAAAGAGTCTTGGTTTTATTTGGGATTGCCTGATCCATGCAGTCCTGGAGGTGTTCATAGAAGGCATTTGTAAGGGCTTCCGCAGCTTGGGTTGTGGTTTCCTCTGACTCAGGGGCCTTGAAGGATACCACACCAGTCTTGAGTAGTGTGAAGTTTGCTTTAGAGAAGTTCTTCACTATGGTCTTTTTGTTTGGGGTGATGTGGATTTCCAGTGAGATTAGTTTATGATCAGATCTCACCAATGAGGGATATACTTCCGGTGTGGAGCATTTGAGATTACTTGTCTCACAGACCTCAGAGGTGTACAAAGAAGGTTATCATAGCTCGTGTATGAGCAGTGTACTGTCTAGGAGCAACAAAGTAGAATACATTACTGTAATCATTATTTTTCACTTTCCTTACAGTCACACTTCAGACATGTATACAGGTAGTTGCCTTTGACAGTTTGGGCTGAGGAGTGAGAAGGCCTGCTATGTATATGTAATGACAGCAGTCACTTGAAATACACAACTGTGGCAATTTGAAACCCTGCTTTCATCCCTGTCTAATATCAGAGGGGTGTATAGGTAGTCTTTTTTGGGGGGGTTAGGGAGGCATGCAGTTCCTAGATAGGACCCATGTATCCAGACAGTAACTAGCTTGCTAGTTTATTGTGAGCTACTATTTTGTCATCTTTCAGCATTAACCCTTGATACAACTTATGTCTCCCATGAAAGAAAAAAATAAGACTGCATTTTTTTCTTACTTGTGTTCTTTTGTTTAGTTCACCATTGGATTAAAAGGCTGGGAAAAATGCTCTAAAATACATCCTAGAACATCTATAAACCCAATGGTTTCTTGGGTTCTGGCTTATTTGAGTTATTTCCCAAATGGTTATTACTGTGCTTCTGGGCTTACTTGGTCAGGAGAGGTATGTTGAAAAGATGCAAGGAAAACTAAAGCTGAATAGCAACATAATTTCTTTCCTTAAGAATCAAGCCATGATTGGATGAAAAGGTTTTGTAAAAAGGAAAAAAAACTTAAAAATGCACTTTAGAGGATATAGGAAGTTATGTCTTCTTGAAAAAGCTGAACAGTAAGGTAAAATGTGTGAAAAGGAGGAAAAAAGTAATGTGCATGTTATAGGGAGCCAGAGATGAGGGAAAACAGGGGAAGACTGGATGATAAGGTGTGTGTGTGTGTGTGTGTGTGTGTGTGTGTGTGTGTGTGTGTGTGTGTGTGTGTGTGTGTGTGTGTGTGTGTGTGTGTGTGTGTGTGTGTGTGTGTGTGTGTGTGCGTGCGTGCATGTGTGTGTGTGTGTGTGTGTGTGTGTGTGTGTGTGTGTGTATGTGTGTGTTGGGGGGGGTGGCTGAAACAGTAGGCCCAGTGTGCCATTTTACCTAAGTGCAGATCTGTACATAGAGATGCTGCAATGTGTCATTGTTGTAACTAAATGCCAGTAATTGTAAATACCCCTTTGTGAGATGAGCTAAGCATAGGCCGGTTTTAATGTAACAGCACTGTAGCTACTGGACAGTCTGTGCTTACTAATCCTAAATGTTTGCAGCATGAACTAAAAGGTTGCTTATTAGGGTTGACAGTGACAGGGTAATACTTATACTGGAAGTACCTAGGGGGGCCCCCAACTTGACATCTGCTATGGGCTCCCAAAATGCTAACACCAGCCCTGTATATGAGTCTCATTCACTCTATTGATTGCAGGATTGAATGATGGCAAAATGTGGTTGGTTGTTCCGTTCATTGAAGTTTTAAGATTTTGGATGAATAGGGCAATGACTGCTTGTGAATAAGGTAAGTGTTAGTTTGGTAAAGTAATGCTGAAACCTTTAGGTATTCTGAATGTTTTTGCATTGGATGCAGGAGTGATTGAGTGTAAGCAAGGTAGGGATAGAGTAGGGTTACGTGAGGGCACAGCTATAGTGCAGAGTGTATGTGTGTGTTTTGTATGTGTATGTGCTGCTTTGAATAGTGGTAATGTTAGAAAAAGAGCTTTTAAAAGACAAAGTGAAAGGTTAGGGTTAGTTATTAGTAAGATGGTATGTTGGAAGTTCTGTCACGCAATAGTCAAATGAAGGTTGAGGGAACCATCAGGATGAAATTTGTAGCTTTAATCCTCTGCACAAATGTATCAGAACTGAGTATAGTGTGGGGAGTAAGTACTTATCTCGAGTAACATTAGTGACTGTATACTTCTGAGGGTGATCAGATTTACTTTAAGTTACTAAACTTTAATTTTTTTTAAAGTACTACCCCCAGTTTCCCTTGGGTGGTCATGCCACCATCCAATAGACTGTCATGGTAAATTAAAATTTGTAATCATAATTCAATTTTTTGTGGAGCATTTTACAACCAAAGTGAATGTCCTGCCTTTACACCTGTCATCCCTAAACATATTGCCTAGGAGGGTACTCTGACTTGGAGGAAATGGAAGCATTTAATTGTTTTTTCTTCCAGGTTGGTGCTGTCTTTAAGTTTTCTTATAAAGAATCTAGGGTTTAGAGCAGAGCTCCTTCATCAAGAGCATACTTCTCAACTGTCCAGATTTTCTCCTCCAATTTTTGGTCTGTTCCTCATAAAATTTGTGGTTTTCTGGCAAATCAGTGAAGATTAAATTCACTAAATAATGACAGACATTTGAGTTTGACTTCATAACCTTCAGAAAATGCATGACAGCCCAACATTTTACTCTATCAGCTTTCTAAGTTTATTAATATTTAACACTTGTCCCTATTTGTGAGCATTTGTCTCTACATTACTTTGGAATTTTTGTAAATGTCTTTTGCTAAGAGGTATAATCAAGGAGCTAGGAGGTGCAATCAACCTGCTGAAATGGCTTAAATAGCAATTTTCTTTACTTGGATATCCTCAGTTAAATAAGGAGAGACACTTTAAGAACATCAGGCTTTGATAAGTCCAGTTTGTATCACATCAAATAAGTCCAAATTATCATTAGGTAATGTCATTGTACCCTAATAACACCAAAAGGATATATTTGCCATACAGACTTCATGAAATGCAACTGCATATTACTGAACATATAGCTTATTCATCCATATATTTGTAAAAAAGATGTCTTGACTAGCACTTGCCTCTTTCTGAATAAAACATTTGTGGAGAGAATCTACAATTTTGTAATAGATAAATACACAAGAGATGAACTGGCCAGCATTGCTTAGACAAATAAACAAACTGAAATTTCTGTAGTAGCCAAAGCAAACCAATGTGAATCATCATTCAAAAGTCACTTCAAAACTTTCAGGTTTGAACATGCTAACCCAGGATGACATTCCTTAAATTATCAAAACATGACATCAACATCAGTGACAGTATATGAGACTGCTTGATGACAGGGTGAGAAAATCACACTGATACACCTAAAAGGAACAAAATACCAATGGCTATAAGCTTTTATTGCAACTTAACATTGCTATTCTGGGATGTGCTGTGATTCAGAGCTATCTAACAATAAAGTTTAAACAAATAAAACGTGTAAATGCCATATGAGACTTCTGTAACAGTTGTTGATTTATTGAGAGAAAATAAAGTCAAAGAGTTTGGGTTATGCCTGAAAGAGTTATATAACTTTTTATTAGTACCTCTAATTTTTAGCAATTCACATTTAATCTCAAGTGGCAGGTCAGAAGAGCAAAGTAGTGGTCAAACAGTCCATCTTCAATCCCATTATAGCTTCTCAAAAGTCCCAACATATAACTGTTCAAGAGACAGAGTCCCTCTGAGGAATACAGAGAAAGCAGCAAATGGACTGAGCACTACTTTAATAAAATATCATGAAGGTGAAGCTCAAACGGAACTGTGAACTCTTAGATTGTCAGTCTGAGCAAACAGTGGTCTCCAGAGCTATGCAGATCAATGTGCCTTCTGGTTAACCTGCCCAAGCTCAGCAGATGAGGAAGATAGAGATTAACCTGTTGGAAAGCTTTAAATAAAATCTCTGGAAGCTACAGTTACTGGACCTGTATGCTCATGGGCTTTTTCAAAAGCAAATTGGTGCATTGTTTTTCATTTTTGTATAGATTTTTTTTAAATACAAGACTAGGTTGGTGGGATAATAAGCCCCAAGTGTGTGTTGCTAGAACTGGGTGTAATGAAAGCTTTATTTTTTAAAATACACAGGGTAAAAAGAATACAAAAAATTTGTATTTCTTTTTGTAAAAGAGCACATCCTTGGCTCATTTAGTATTAACTAATTACCCTAGCAGAAAGCCAAGTTTCAAAGGTAATTAATCTTCCTACAATGCAATTTTGAACAGACACTAAGCTGTTCTTTGCAATGGGTAGCCATTTGCATGTTTGTCTAGGGATGCACTACCAAAGTGATCTGATTATGAAAACTGATAAACAGAAGGCAGCCTAAGACTGGGGATGGCTTTGTCAACCATGCAGAGGCATGGAATGGCCCCAGTTCATTTGATTCTCCCTCCTGGAAAATTGCTAAACCAGTCTAGTCAATCAACTGTAAAGCCACTTTTCATATGCCTTTGAATCAAAAGGGGCTGACTGAGTGCCAAAGGTTTCCAAGGGGATAGGGAAAATGATGCTTTTTACTTCCCATGCTTTAGCCTGAAGTGAGGATTTATAAAAACAAAAATTAGACTTTTGTTTGTATTATGGCATTATACAAAACGAGCCAAAATTTGCTACATAATGCTTGTCAAGCTACAAATTAAACAGATGTTTTTTGAGCTACAAATTAAACAGATGTTTAGTAATATTGGGCTATTTTTCTATAGAAGTACATAAAAATTAGTGTAAAATAGTTAAGTTTGACATGCAGGCCTCCCTGGAAGAGCAAAAAAGAAAAAAAAAATGAATGTTTCCTTCCAGATGGGAATAATCCTTTATGAATGCTTCTGATGAGGAAACAAGTTGGAGTAGCAGGTCATTTAAGCCACATTTTTGAGTTCGTACTTGGAAAGGAATCATATCTTGCTATACGATGAGAACTAACTGTTCCATCCATTTAGCTATTTGTAGGAAATATTTGACTTACTGAATGTTAATCTAATTTTGTTTCACTTTTTTCTGGTACAGCAGCCTTGATGTGAGCTGAATGCACAGTTTCCTTTTCTATCTTATTTTTTCTTGTATCATGAGTAGAAAAGTAATTGACTGTATTGACCTAGCAGCTTGTTGAAGTTCTTTTGCTGTTTAGTTAACAGTTTAATAGAGAGCATTTAACGTATCTTTCCAAATTCTACAAAGTTCAAAGCCAGATTGAAACTGGGTATTTGGAGATGGATAACCTACATGATCTTTACGTAGCAAATACAGTGGCTTATTTACAGTTTTGACTAGTACATTTTTAGAGGATTTCCTTTGAAGACAACATCAAGTTCCTCCTTATCATTTTTGAAGTGCTCTCCTACCTAACTGCAAAAATTCAATATTTTTACAAAAAGCTTAGAACTGAAATATTGTCACATTTGGCAACTTAAATGTTCTATTCTGCACAAGTTATAATGAAAAAATCTAAATATATTTGTTCTGAGCCAAGGGCTACTTCAGTCAAATAGGTATGTATTCCTCATATTCCTCATAAATTTTTAGTCATGTTGTCTTTTGGCTCCATCATCAGAGGATTTTTTTTCATTGCTGAGCCAATAAAATGGAGCATATTTATTATTTCTATCTTGAGTATGAACATTACTTCGTTTAAAAGAGCTACCTAACTCCCTATTAAAACTGCCTTCCATCTTGTTGCTTGAGACAGAATTATAAGGTCTAGCTCTAGCATTGCCACTCTACTA
>NC_056733.1:1289771759-1289916759 GCF_019279795.1 Protopterus annectens | reverse complement strand
ACCAGCCAGGAGGAAAAGTTACCTCAATCTTGTCCAGACACCTGACAGGATGTTCCCCTTGGGCTGGGACCTGGACTTACACTCCAACGGGACCCCCCCCATCATCCCTTAACTCCTGAAGGCTGCCAAATCATGTCAGATCACGCATGCCCACCAAATGATTGGAGGAGCAAACCTGCAGGGTGCAACCGGCCCTGAGGATCTCCCCTCAGCCACTGAGGGGCAGATCCACTCTCAAGAGGACTTCGGAGTCCCCCTCCTTTCTGATCCAGAGCAATTCTGGGGACTTTGCGATTTTTCAAGAATGTCTTTGGGAATGGGGCAAGGTCGGATGCATCTGCCCAGGCAGGAGCTGTCCAGGCCCCTCACCCCTCCACCCAGTGCACCCTCAAGGACTTCTGTCAAGGCCTACCCCAGTGTACTTCCCCGTCAATGCTGCCGAGAGACCTTCTTCCCTGGCCATGGACCCAGTCTCGCCTCGGGGGACACCTCCACCTCCATGTCCCCTGCAAGCTGCTAAATTGTGCTGTGTCATGAGTGCCTTTGGAGCCTCTCTGAAGAGCTTCATTCAGATCCCGACCAGCCTTGTAGAACTCCCCTCAGCCACCAAGGGGCATGTCCGCTCTCATCAGGACTTCCGCGTCCCACTCCTTTCTGGTCCAGAGCACCACAGTTCCCATCTCCAACATATCTCCTGCAGACTGCCAGATTGTGCTGTGTCCCACATGCTCTCAGGGCCTCTCAGGGGAGTTCCCTTCCAATCATGGCTGGCCTAGCAGAACTCTTCTCAGCCACCAAGGGGCAGGTCTGTTCCCATCAGGACTTCTGTGTGCTCCTGCTCTCCCATCCAGTGGGGCTCCACAGACTTTGCAATTTTTTTGGGACACTGTCATGTATGGGGTGAGGTCAGACCCCTTCTCCCCTGGCAGGAACCTTCCAGACCCCACAGTCATCTGCCAGTGGCTTCCTTAAGGAGTTCTGTCATGGGAGGCTCTGCTTAACCCCACTCACCCTGGCAGGAGCTCTTCAGGCATCACAGTCATCCACCCAGCACTCCCTCAAGGAATTCCATCACGGCTGACCCCTACGGGCCTCCTCTTCAACCCTGGTGAGAGACATCCTTCCCTGGCTGTGGCTCCAGTCTCACCTCATGGGACCTTGCCACGTCCATGTCCCCTGCAGACTGCCAAATCATGCTGTGTCATGCATGCCCTCTGAGCCTCCCCAGGGAGCTTCAGTCCAATCCTGGATGACCTTGTGGAACTCCCCTCAGCCGCTGAGGATCAGTTCCACTCCCATCAGGACTTCTGAGTCCCTCTCCTTTCTAGTCCAGAGCACCACAGTCCCCGTCTCCCTCATATATCCTGCAGGCTGCCAGATCCTGCCATGTCCCACATTCCCTCAAAGCCTCTGAGGGGGGCTTCCCTCCGATCATGGCCAGCCTCAAAGAACTCCCCTTGGCTGCCAAGGGGCAGGTCCACTCCCATCAGGGCCTCCAAGTCCCCCTACTCTCCAGTCCAGAGCGGCTCCGGGGACTTTGCAATATTTCAGGGATGCCGTTGGGTATGGGGTGAGGTCAAACACCTTCACTCTGCTTGGCAAGTGCTCTCCAGGCCCTGCAGTCATTCACCAGTCCCCCCCATAAGGACTTCCATTGTGGCGGCCTCTGCCTGACTATCCAGGCAGAAGTTATCCAGGCCCTGCAGCCCTCCTCCCAGTGCCCCTTAGAGGACTTCCATCAAGGGGTCCTCTGCCTGGCCTTGGCAACCCAGGCAGCAGTTCTCTGGACTCTGTAGCCCTTCATCCGGAGCCCCCCCATAAGGACGTCTGTTGTGGGGGCCTCTGCCTAAGCCTGGTCACCAAGGCAGGAGCTCTCTGGGCCCTGCAGCCTTCTGCCTGCTGCTCCCTCAACGACTTATGCTGGGGCCAACCCTTACAGGCCTACCCTTCGACCCTGGTAAGAGACATAGGTCCATAGGTAAGTAATAGGTTAGCTGCCCTTGAGGGCCATTTTAAGCCAAGTCAGTGTCCCTTTTTTGCTCATATTAACCTATTCCATTTGGTTAGAGATTGGCCATACCCATCCCATGAAAAAACACAAGTGTAACACTGAAGAAGAGTTTTTTACTCGAAATCTTTGTTTTGCTACCTATGCTGTCCATATTTTGAGTCATTAAACTTTTGTCGAACGGTGGACTTGGATTGTGTTTTTTCATTCGATTTCTGACTGCTTTTCATCCAAGTCTTTTGATTTGCTGAAGACCTGTTACTTTGGTTGGTCCATACCCATCCCATGTGTGATAATTATATACTACCACTAATGAGAATAAATGGGATCATACCAAAGATAATTTATGAGGACCCATGCATTTAGTAGATGCATCCTTCCCTGGCCATTGCCCCAACCTCGCCTCAGGGGAATCTCATCACCTCCATGTCCCCTGCAAGCTGTCCAATCATGCCGTGTCCAACGTCCCCTTGAGGCTTGTCATGGGGACTACCCTCTGATCACAGCTGGCCTTGCAGAACTCCCCTCGGCCAATGAGGGGCATGTCTGCTCCAATCAGGGCTTCTGAATCCCCCTGCTCTCCACTCCAGTGCAGCTCTGGGGAATTTGCGATATTTTGGGGATGCAGTCGGGTACTGGGCAGGGTCAGATGCCTTCACCCTGCCTAGCAAGAGCTGTCCAGGCCCCACAGTCATCTGGCAGTGACTCCCTTAAAGACTTCTATCATGGGGGTCTCTGCCTGACCCCAGTCTCTGAGGAAGCAGCTCACCAGGCCCTGCAGCTGGTGCCAGCTGCACCCTTTAAGGGCTTCCACAAGAGAGAGGGGGCATGATCCGGACCCTCTCATCCAGGTAGGAGTGCTCCCTGCCTGGCCACTTTTCACCTCTCTCTCCCTTCTGGACTTCCTTCAGGATGGACCCACTCTGGGCTTCCATTTCTACCCAGGCAGGAGAGCTCTTTCCCCAGGTTAAATATCTCCTGAAGGCTGCCAAATCATGCAGTGTCATCAGTGCCCTCGGAGCCTCTCAGGGGAACTTGTCTGCTCCTGGCTGGGCTTGCAGAACTCCCATCGGTCACCAAAGGGCAGGTCCTCTCTCATCAGAACTTCTGAATCCCTCTCCCTTTCCTATCCAGAGCACCATGCTCCCTGCCTTCCACATATGTCATGAAGGCTGCCAAATCATGCAGTGTCACCAGTGCAATTGGGGCCTCTCAGGGGAAGTTCCCCCTGATCCAGGCAGGCCTCGCAGAACTCCCCCCCGGCCACCAAGGGGCAGGTACACTCTCATCAGGACTTCCGAGTCCCCCTACTCTGCTATCCAGACTGGTTCTGGGGACTTTGTGATTTTTTTGGGGATGCCGTTAGGTGCGGGGTGAGGTTGGATGCCTGCTCTTCTGGCAGGAACCTTCCAGGCCTAGCCGCCTTCCACCCAGAACTTCCTTGAAGACTTCCATCGGTGGGGGCTACACCTGTCCGTGCTCAACCAGGCAGGAGCTCTCCGGGCCATGCAGCCATCCTCCAGCTGCTCCCTTAAAAACTTCCACCTGGAGGGGGGTACGATCCAGACCCTCTCACCCAGGTGGGACTGCTCCTTCCACAGCCACTTTCCACATTTCTCCCCCCTTCTGGACTTCCGTCCCAGAAGGGGCTGTGGTCTGAACTCCCTCACCCAGGTGGGAACTCTCCCAGTCTGACCATTTTCCGCCTTTCTCTCCCTTCCAGACTTCCATATGGGGAGGGACCCCCCCCCTCCGGGCTTCCACTTCTAGACAGGTGAGAGAGCTCTTTTCCTGGGTTACATATCTCCTAAAGGCTGCCAAATTGTGCAGTGTCAACCATGCTGTCTGAGGCTCTCAAGGGAAGTTCTTTCCAATCCTTCCCAGCTTCATGGAACTCTGATGGGCCGTGAGGCCTTAGCCATCCCTCATTCAGACTTCCATGATGCCGGTTCTCCCCATTGCCCTCCACCTAGGACTTTCAAACTCACGCAGAAGATGAACCCAGGTCCCAGCATCTCTGTGAGTTTTGCTGTGTGCCTCTGTCTCACTCCCCAGCGGCACCAGGTGCCGATGAACGAGCTTCACTTTGAGCCTCCTGGCATGTGGTTCCTTGCCTCCTGCATGGTGCCATTTGCAGGGCAGCATTCCCAAGGGGCGAGGTGAAGGACTCGAGACTGACCCAATGCCTGTCACTAATCCCGGGTGTGAGACACCATGGTGGTCGTATCTCTGCACCCCTGGGACTGGGAGAACACGGTCTCAGGCCTGGCTTCTTAGGGTGGCCCTCGGCCTGCCTGCACTGATAGCCAACTCCCCTGGCCAGCCTCAGATGTGAGACACCATGGCGGCTGTATCTCTGCACCCCCATGGGCTGGGAGGATGGGATCGCAGATCTGGCTTCCTGGGGTGGCCCTTGGCCTGCCTGTGCAGTCAGCTGACTCTCCCAGTCAGCCCTGGGTGTGAGACACTACCGCGGCTGTGTCTCTGCACCCCCATGCACCAGGAGGATGGGATTTCAGACCTGGTTTCCCGGGGTAGCCCTCAGCCAACCCGCACTGATGGCCAACTCTCCCGACTGGCCCTGAGTGCGAGACACCACAGCGGTCATATCTCTGCATTCCTGGGGGCCAGGAGGACAGGATTGCAGAAGTGTCTTCCCTGGGCAGCTCTTAGCCTGCCAGTGCTGATGGATGACTCCCCTGGCTGGCCCCAGGTGTGAGACACCATGGCAGCTGTATCTCCTCTTCCCAGGTGCCGGGAGGATGGGACACCCATATCCGGCTTCCCTGGATGGTCCTCTGCCCTCTCCTGGGAAACGAGCACCCACAGCCTGGTTGCCCCTCTGAGGATGACTCTTAAGCCTGGTTACGCAATTCTTGGCCCCTCTGCGCCTGCACAGGTTCTGGCTATCTGGAAGGCTGCACCGGAGGGGCGGAGTGAGGGGTGCATCCTGTTTAAACATACATTTTATTTCTCTCTCTGCCCACAGATCTATAACTAAGTTAGGCAAAGGAAATGGCTACCCCAGGCACAAGCTGTTAGGGGAACTGATTGGCCATTGCTGATGGGATGCAAGTGCACTATGAGGTTTTACTTAAGCTGTGGTTGACCAGTGTGTATCTTTAAATGTCTACATTTGGTAGAAATTTCTTAGTAACTGTACCAAGGAGGTTATGCTGCTACAGTTAACATTCAGGTACTTAATACATTCAATTATGCTGTGTTATGATATCACATATAGCATCTTAAATGAATGCTCTAATGATGAAACTGCCCTTGTGCTCAGTTGGCAATTGCCAGTCTACTGTTGCTTAGGAAATTTTTCAAGTTGTGGAAGACTTTCTTTTTTGACTACAACTTCAGGCTGAGTGGGTGCTATTAAGATTGCCCAGGAGGCCAGATCTCACTATAGCTTTCTACCCAGATAGCACCCCTTTGGCATTAGTAGTAGTACATAGTTCTGGGGCACTATTGGATTGTTTTCCTTACTACTGACACCCATATATAGCCTCATTTACACTACCAGTTCATACACTGGTACAGCATACCACTAATTTTTCTTTGTCTATATCCACTTTACTGTCACTTAGTTGAGTACCCTGAAACATTATTATTAAACTCTACTCATGAGATCAGTGTATGAAATTTGGCATACTAATTGAAACCAGTTACTCTACCCTCTACCATTAGATTTCTTGATACTATGCAACAATAGCTTGCTTTTAACTCATGTGTTAGCCACCTATTAGTTAGGTACCTATGGGCAATGTAACACTCTCATGTTCACTGACAACCTTTGTTACTTTAAATGTATTTCTGAGAGCTGAGTAGCTACCTATTGAAACTTGAGGCAAACCTCTCAGTGTCACTTGGTTGTCCACACTCACTAAATCCTTGCACCACCACAATGCAGTAGTTTAGCTGGCATGTGCTGAGGCACTAAAATTCCATTCCAAAATCTGCTTGACAAGGCATCAACATACATAAACTTCAGAAGTGCACTGTTACCTCATCTGCAGTGGTGTGCACTCACCTCACCTACTACACTCATATCAGCACTACTGTAGCTAGGGATGGAAAAAGATGTCAAGTGCCCCGGCTGCAAGCTGTCGGGGCTGTGATCAGCAGGCCTTAAGAGTTGCTGATTGAGCATGTGTACAGTAATAGTAGATGTTTAAACAGCTGTGGTTAATACTGAGGCTGCTGCATTTGTGAGATTGTATGCATGCCCTGGGGAACTAGTACAGACCTATATTTTACAGTAACTGAAAAGTGTGGAGGATTATTTTTTTCCCCTCTCAACCTTTTATTTTTGGATATTTTGTTTCTATAACAAGTTGTGTTTGAGGTATTAATTGCTCTGTGGAATGGTTAGGGTGCTTATTGACCTTGCCACAGATTGAAACATCACCTCCAGTTGCTCCCATAAACAAATATCACCTAAGTTGTATGAGTAACCCCTTATGGGTGCTTAAGTTTCCTGCCACAAACACAATATCCTAGTTATGGGCAACTCTATAGTCAGATATACTGATGTACCAGTCACTAAGCTTAGCAAAGATTGTTAGGGTAGGGTGCCTCTCAGGTGCCAACATTTGTGATGCCACCATGGCAGTCAGATCCCTTTATCCCAGTTTTGCAAACAACCTGGTCACTACTCATTTGGGAGTGAATATTTAGATCTATGTTTGGAGATATGAATAAACGTGGTCAAGCTCTCAATGTATGCTTGTGAGACTGAAAAGAAACTAGTCTGGGGCAGTATCCATCACCATAAATGATAAACTATCAGTAAAATAATAGACTTCAACTATTTTTTCAATAACTGTCATTCCTAGTTATTCAATGTATTACAGCCTAGAGTGTGACATTAGAAAGTCCTGCATGCCTCACCCAGGAAATCTTCAGGTTTTCCTTTAAGGTCCCAACATATTAGCTGAGATATTCCCAACTCCCATTATTCTTTTTTGCAGTATCATTTCTCTGCATCCAAGATTTTAACAAGTACCAATTATGCCCACAGCAGTGTGGTACTGGTCAGTGTTAGAAGTTTAAGCAAGAAATGAATGCCCATATGTTTTTATAACCCATGTCAGCACACTTTTTTGCTGAGTTGTTGAAACCCGGTTTCAGTGTAGTAACAATCCATGGTTACTAAGATCCAGTCCCTACTATTCTTTCAGACACCCTGATAAGGATGCAAGTAGTTCTGAACTGTCCATTTTAATCACCTAATGAGTAATCTAACTGAATAATTACATAGAACTCTTGCATATATTGGTTTATATAACACGTCCATCAATCATTTCATTGCAACTTACAGAACCCCCTTCCCTGTCATCCATTACCTGTAACACCTGCCTCAATAAATTAGTGTCTTTAACATTTGAACATAACACATTCATCTTCTCTACTGCATGTTGGCAAGTATATGCCACAAACAACAAATACCCATAGAGATTCTTGACATTAACACTAAATCTCTCAACTAGATAGCATCCTCCCCTACCAGGATTTCAAATCTTCTTCCTGTGGTTCTTAAATATAACCATAGCTGCCCCATTGTTGCTCAAATCTGGTCACAGTCAGCACTTTTTCTATAAGGACCTTACCAAAGTTGCCCCCAATTCTACTTTAAGGAATTTCTCTGATGTAAATATTTTAGCACACCGCAATGACCTTAAAATGTTTAAAAGCTGTCCATTACCGGGTGATGTCCTAATAAACACAGACTCTTTTAGCATTGATTTCTATGAACACACAAATTCCAGCATCAAGGTATCTAACTCCATCTGTCACAAACATGATAAAAATTTAAAAACAGACATCAGTGGTGGAAAGCACAGTATCTGCAAACTTCACAATATAAGGAAAAAACTTATGGTCCTAAGGAATAATCGCTCACCACCCCATATAAGAAGTGACCACAGAAAGGCAAACAAATAACTCAATCATAAGAAATCTTGCAAATCTAAGTATGAAATGTCAATTTTATAAGAAAATCAGTACAAAAGTCTTGTTTCTTTCAGGAATTTTAAAATCAGTAATCAGCATTGCACAGAGCTGTTCAACAGTAGCACCTACTCTGATCTAGAATGCATTGCCAACATACTTTCAGATAAATTTAGTTTCAACTTTTCATTTGTCCTCTCCTCACTCTGTTCAGTCAACATCACCTCTTCAACAAAAACAAGACTTAAAAGCACTCTCCATTTTGCAAATATTGACTTCATGGGACAGGAAAGCATAATTCCTGTCTTGCTGATTCTGCTATTAACATAATTTTATTCGCTCTCCTGAGTTTATACTCAGGACTTGGAAGTTAGCTTTTGTGAGATCCATCAGCAAGGGCAGTCTTGCCACCGACACTGCATATTATACAGCAATTAGTCTTAACGGCATCATGTGTAAAGAGTGGAACATATTACACAACTCAAACAGTGATACTGGCAGATCTCAACCTCTCAGTCTGACCCAATCAGGCTTTGTGAAAAGAAGATCCTGCCAACTAAATCTGGTGAATTTCAGTGAGAAAGTCAGTAAAGCACTTAATGTCAGAACAGTGCACAGTGCCTACCTGAGCTTAGCCTATGATTATTATACTATCTTACATTCAAGCATATGCATTGGCATAATTGAAAACCAGGCAATTAAATGCTCGACCTTATATAATTGAAAGGAGAGCAAGCTGGCTTTCAGACATGGTCCGTGGAATCAAGATTGGTGGTACACCATCTTCAAAAAGACATGTCACCACTGGGATCCCACATGGGTCTGTTTTGGGTAGCTCGTCTTTAGAGTATACTTCACTGATTAAGCTGATGTCAAGGGTATTGGGTTGGCTAACTTAGATGTTGTTTGCAAACTTTAAGCTGTTATCTACTCACAAGATGGCATATATATCCTCCAAAGGGGCTTAATCCACCCAATCTCTTGATGTCAAAGCCATTGTCTCAAGCTCAGTGCAAAGAAATACAGTATTTGTCTCTCTGGGAAACTGAAACATGTCTGCATCTACCTCATGATGGATTCACCACTCAAAATACACTCCATCGTTAGACATTTAGGTATGATCATGGACAACAGCATCTCTTTTTGACTACCACATATCAATCATCATAGAAAATTCCTTTACTTGGGAATTTGCTAAAGGAATATCTTCCAGATCCAGAGAAGTTTTGTCTCTCTCTACTACTTCCTTATCAAGCCCAAAATAACATATAATGTATCCTTTGGCATGTATCTAGCCTGTCATTTTGCCCAAATAGAAAAGCCACAGATACTCACCTGGAAAATGTTGGGTATGTGTTCCATAAGGTACAGATTTCTAATACCTATCAACCTTTTAACACAAGAAATCTGGACAAAGCCTAAAATAATAGAGGGACAGAGGCCTAAAAATAGGAACATATTTTAAATACTGCTCTTATGAACATAGAAAGTTGCTAGAATAGCAGAATTTGTTTGTATACATTTTTTGAATTATATGAAGGCTGAAACTCAAGTGTATGTCATTATTTAATGACTTCAGTCCTTAGTGATTTGCCAGAAAACCAAAACATTTGAGGAACAGAGCAAAAATTAGGCAAAAATCTGTACATTTTACCAAAATCTGTAGAGCTGAGTGATATGATAGACTTCTCTCAGGTAGGTTTCCTCACCAATGGAATAAGCTTTTTGTCCAAACCAAAGAAAGCAGCACATTAATGTCAACCTGCATCAGGAATTGTGGTCCATAAAAACACCAATGATCTAACCAGTGGTGACTTCATATTAAAGGGGTGCTGCAGGAGACAGCTGAATGGGTGGGGCCAATGGGAAGGGTGTGGCCAACTAGAAAAGGATGGAGTTATGCTCAAACCCACAACAACTGGAACTTTAATTAAATATGCTGCCCTGGGTGCCAAACCATCATTACAAGAGTCCAATCAAGACAAAATGAAGAGTAGAAGAAAAAAAATATTTCAATGCATTCGCTACATGACAACTTACTTAATATCTAGATGGAAACACAAAGGTTGTGAGGCATGAAAAAATAAATTGCTTTTTAAATACATTACTGGAATGCCAGTCAAAATCAGTTATAAAAAAAAAACAAGCAGCACTCAGCTCAAACCACTTCTCCTTGCACTGCAGTTCTAATTATAATTTATATTCAGCTTTATAAAATTACCAAGTAACATGCTGAAAGTAGCAATCTCTGTGATACCCCCACTTGTAAAAATGTTTCTTATCCAAAAAAGACCTGCTGCCTGACAACTATCTACTTGTTTCATGAATAACACATGATCAAAGTAAAAATGAACAGCGAACAAGAAACAAGCTCAAAATAAATTGCTTAAAGGATCACTGCACAAGTTATGGACCACACATGAGAGATTGGCATTCTGTTTAGTTTACAGGTAAAGCCTGCAAAGATAACTGCAAGTCTCCAACAAATGTAATGAGCTTCTGAAAATACTGTAATCCTGTCCTTTATTACAAATACTGTCATATGCATTTAAATACCTAAGGCTTATACGTTATCTAGTTATGTAAATATTCTCTGCATGGCAACAATGAAAAGGCTTTCAATGTTGGTAATTCTTTAACAGTATGCTTATTAAAGCTTACTTGCATCTTACAATCTCTGACAAGCTTACCTGATGGTCATTAAAGCACTGCTACTTTAATACAGAGCAACAGGGCACTGCAACAGCATGCATTTTCTGAATAATAAGAAGCATAAATCAACAGTATAAAAATATGACAGAAAACCAGAACATTCTGCAAAATCAAGGACAGATGAAAAAACATGGTCATACTTGTGGTCTACCTTGGATGGGGGAATACTCTGCACACTTACACTGCATAACTGCTCCTTGCCTTGCTTGGACATATCCAGAGCCACTACAATGGGGAGTGGAGTGCAACTAGTAGGTCACAGTTTGAAATGTCTCTGGCTGACGGTGATGGCTCTGACACTCATACCTCTCAACCTCAGAGCAAGAAATCTGGACAAAGCCATACATAGAAGTGGGACACAGGCCCAAAAATAAAGACAATTTTATAAACTTATAAAGATAATAGAATAGTAGTAGGCCTTGCATTAGTATGAATTTCTGAAGGGTATGAAATCTGAAACTCAAATGTCTGCCATTATTTAGTGACTTCGTTGCTAAACGATTTGGCAGAAAACCACAAATTTTATGAGGAAGAAACCAAAAATATAGAAGCAAAAATCTATTCATTCTGCAAAATTTTGGACAGTTGAGAGGTATAGTTCAGCTGGGGCTGTCTGAGTTTGCTGCCCTTCCCCCTTCATAAAATCATGGTCGAATGGAGCATCCCCCCTGCAGCCATTCCAATGTCCCATTCCTTGGTTATTTCGCCCCATTTGCCATAAACACTGTAATGTGCATATTGCTTTACGTCTGCGATGATATGGATTTCATTTGAAAGTTTTATTTTATATTTTACAGCATAAACCCTAATAGATATCTGCTAAACAAAGCAATGCAGTCTCACAATGAAAATAGACTTAGCATTAAAACTTCTCTGCCCTTGAAACTCACATTCACTGAAACAGCATTGAAATCCACATTCAAAGAAAATACATTTTGCCAGTGGCAGATAAAGATTCATTTTGGGCTGTTTTCAAATCATAGGCCCCTTGAACACGAAACATACACATACTCTTTGATACACCTTCCTGACTGTATTAAATTATATTCCTTTTACAATACAGTACAGTTGTTAGATGGCATTTTAAATTTATTGTTTTGAACATATTTCCAGTAAACAATGAAACAAAATGCATGCACCAATAATGACAAAACTGCCCAATTCAGAACATTATCATCATAAAAGTCTACTCAAGCTTCTACAGTCCACCAGTATCAGTAAATATGCACAATCTCTGAAGAAGTAAAAGTCATCTAAATAATTCCACATTAAAGAAAGCTGTTAACTAATGAAGAGGTTACTACTAGCAAACAACTTTATATGTCATTGTTTCATCTACAAATACAGTGTCTGTTGCCCTTGAGGAATAAATTGCCTATGTTGCATTAAAAATTATAATGCTAGTAATGTCACAATAGGGAATATATGGCAAACTTATAACAGGTTCATAGTTACTAGGTATCTTCCCCAAAGAGGACTGCAGCATCCATCCCCTTTACAACAGAGTACAGTAT
The DNA here is from genome assembly GCF_019279795.1 of Protopterus annectens. NCBI lineage: Eukaryota > Metazoa > Chordata > Ceratodontiformes > Protopteridae > Protopterus > Protopterus annectens. The sequence continues at coordinate 1,289,904,573 of NC_056733.1, read as the reverse complement.
CAGCAATTGATTTACCTACTGTGGGAATAGAACCCACAGCCTTCTGCATCAAAAGCCAGTACACTACCTGTTGTGCTATTTACAATGCAAGCAGAGTTGGCATAAGCAGCACTAAACTTTTGTTCCCCTGCAGCTCACAGCTCCTTGTAAAATCTACTTGACACTCTGTATCTCTGAACTTTGCAGGACAAGAAATTTGGAAAAAGTCAAAATTTATTTTTTTTGGGGGGGCCCAAAAACCAGGGACACATTTTAAACATTGCTTGTATAATGTTGGAAAGTTGCTAGAATAAAATGATGTGTTACCACCATACATTTTTCTGCCAAGTATTGAACCCAGTGGACCCTGTGCAAAACAGCCAGAGCAACATACCACTATGCCAAATCATCTATTTTTATGAAGGAAAGGAAGACTGTAACATAAATGGCAATTTAGTGATTTCAGTTCTCACCATAGCTGTCAATATCTTAGCACAAAACACCTGAACAAAGCCAGTAATGGGGGAATACAGCCCCCAAACATATTCAGTGAGTTCAGTTATCACCATAGCTCTCAGCCTTGGCACAAAAAACCTGGAAAAAGCCAATAATGGGGGAATACAGTCCAATAAATAGGGACAAATACCCACTGAGGACACCAGAGCAAACCCACACAAACACAGGGAGGACATGCAGACTCCACACAGAAGGCACCCCAGCCAAGAATCAAACCAGACAACATGTAGCTGTCAGGCAACACTTTTACCACTGCACTACTGGCTGTGTTAAGTGAAGTAACAAAAATACAGAAACCACAGATTTTATGAGGAACAGAACAAATATGAGGCAAAATTCTGCAAATGTTTTACAAATGGTGGTGGATAAGGAATTCAGGCTCTTGTCACTTGGGCCCAAGGTACAGGGTTCAAGCCTTATTCTCTACCCACCACTATGAAGCAACTGGGGCATTACACACACACACACACACACACACACACACACACACACACACACACACACACACATACCACACATTCTCTGTCCTTCATAAACACCCTACCTGTCTCTGTACTCAGCTATGTCCTCCACAGTGATAATCTGTCCTCAGACCAGCTCCTCACACACACACAGATTCTCTGTCCTTCACAAACACCCTAACTGTCTCTGTACACAGCTATGTCCTCCACAGTGATCATCTGTCCTCAGACCAGCTCCTCTGTTGTGATCCTGCAGCCTGATTGGTCCTCCATAATGGCCCATGTATGCTGTTGGGTCTCCTGCAAGATGTGAGGAGACTGGAGCCTCCTGCTGTTGGTCCAGCCTGTGGGTGATGCAGTTTGGTGACCTTCTGGTTTGTGTGGTTGTCACTGCACAGACCTCTGTGCTGGAAGGGTGGAGTTTTTGGACTGCCTAACAGAGCAGTCTGGAGCTTGGAATGTCTGAGCATGCATGCTTAGAGTTCTGGTCTGCCTAACACAGCAGTCAGGAACTAAGCACGCATGTGTGGAGTCTGAGAATGTTTTATTTCAATATGTTCTACAGTGGGGGGAATGGGGAATTTATTTAATCGATTTTTACTTGTGGGGGACACATTTTACAGGTGGAGGGTCTGCAGTCCCGCAGTCCTATAGGACGAGCCGCCCCTGGATCTAACTGATTAGTCACGTATAGGTAGAAGCAATTAAGTAATGAGGGATGCAGTGGTTAAACTGCAAATGGGCTATTCATCTAATGGCCTAGACATCACCTTTTAACCTAAGAAAGAAATGTTACCTCTGTTCTAGTTATTACACATACTAGTCTGTTCTTTGCATAATACCTGTAGAGGGCAATGTCCTGTGTAAAAGCTGTAGTAAGTTTTCTACCCATACCCATGTGTAGTTTGGATTATGACAGCATAGTAGCTGCAGAAAATTTTAAAAAGTATATTGTTTGCACTGACTAAATGAATGTATTTCTTAAAATATCACTAGAGGGCACTATTACCACAGCAACGCGTTCTAAGGTAACTTGAATTGCAAATGAGATCAGAGATGAATCTGCAGGGAAAAAAAATACCTTAACTCTGGAGTGCCTGTACTATCTGTACTTGTATTGTATTCCTTATTACACCTGTACAGGCAGCACTGTATTTACACAAAAAAAAACTTATTCTGGTATACCTGTGATTTAAAAGGCACTAAAGCCTGGCTACCATCTTCTAGATTGTGTAAAATCTATTAATCAGCTACTGTTAAATGTATCCCTGGCTTTCACCAGGGTTTAACTCTAACCTGTGGAACATGTTTGGTTTGCTTATGTACTCTTTGTCAAAATTGTACTTGTAACATGATTTTAATGTTTCTGTTTACCTTGGAGCTTTTCTCCCTGGTCCTCCTCTGAAAATAGACATGCATCCAGTCAGACTATCCCAGTCAACAAATGTAAAATAAATAAATAAAATTAAATAAAGAAATGTACTGACATAAGTGTGTTATAAATAACACATTATATATCCCATCAATATTGGCGATTCAGAATAATTCCAGTGTAGGTTAGATTTGGACCTACCATATCAGCTGTTCTATTTTTCACCTCATACCACTTTCTAGTTGTGTTGTACTGCTACACAGTTTTGCTGAAGTGGGATGCATGGCTGACTTGTTATAACGCATGCTTTATATCTCAGACTGAAAAAGACTAAAGCAAAACATGTTAGATAGGGTTCTGTTACTCTTCTGCAATCTGGTGATGCACAAGGCATTGTTCTAGTTCATGTCAACAGCAAGGAACATTAAGTACTATGCACTTCAGACACACAAAACCAAACTGATTTGTATCTAGCTCAGTTAAGTTGCTCCTGTATGAGTTCTGCTATATGTTCTGTGTCTTAACACATAAGGCTGGTGAGGCTGATGGATCTATAATTATCTGGGTCTGTAGAGGGACCACTCTTGTGTAGGGGTCACAGTGGCTGTTTTCCAGACATCAGGAACAAACCCTGTGGATAGGCTGAGACTGAACATCATAAGCAGGGGCTCAGATGGTGCATTCTTGGCACTAATGATGGTGCAGCCTTGTATGTTGTCGGGTCCCATGGGGGTATTATTTTCAGTCTTTGACAGAGATTCTACTTGTTCCAAGGGAAATTAAATTCCGAGGGACAGTGGGGCAACAATGTGGGTAGGAAGGTTAAAATTAGCACTGTCTGCTAGCTACTGTGCTCCTATTGGACTCAGACAAGGAACTATCTATCCATGGGTGCAAGTAGTTTCATCTAAGACTCATTTAGCCTGAACTGAAATAAATAGGACATGCTGGAGGGACAGATTCATAACTCAGAGGCTCCCTTCACTCTGGAATAAAATCCCAGTCCAGGTTAGGCAGAGTCCCTCATTGACTCTCTTCAAGAGGAATCTTGATGAGTGGATGGGAGATCGTAGATTTACTCCGGGTATCACTTCTGTGTCACTGTTAGACAGATGCACCGTATACTAACCTCGAAAAAGGGTATAGCAAAATTCATTTTAAAATGGGTGGCGAAAGCCAAACACACTCTGGCTAGGCTTGTAAATGCCCTAGGGCAGATAGTCTAGTATGAACCTATGAACCTATGAACTGAAAATGTCTAAAAATTTGATTTAATACTCTGCCTAAAACACATTGGTGTAATCACATTTGATTGAGAAGTGTAGTACGTTATAGAAAATTAATGCTGGTTTAGAGTGTTAGGAATTGTGAGGCTAAGTAGTATAGGGCCCTTTGCTAATGCCTACCCACTTGTTTTTGCATCTGCAATAATTTCATTGTCTGTGGTGGTTTGTCTTATCTTTTCTCTGTGGATGTCTGACTGTGGAGTTAGTGTAATTAATTAAGGTTGTGTGTGTAGGGGTGTGTGTGTGTGACACAATACAAAATAAGCAGTTTAAGACAAGTATTTGCTGTATATGGAGTTTTAGATATAATATGATTCAACTAATGTGTTATACATTAAGGGCAGGATTCACGAAGGCTTACACGGAGTTTAAGAGTAGTGTAAGCCTCCGTGTAAGCCTACCGATCCAGGAACAGCCCAAACCTCCATGTAAGAGACTAGCTAAAACGTCTCTTACACGGACTAGGCGTGGAAATGCTCAATACCTCATTTGCAGCTCAAAGATATGCAAATGAGGTGTTTGAGCGATCCAGGAAGCCCAAACCAGTCCGTGTAATGGATGTTTTAGCTGCAGAAATGTACTCAGCTGACAACTGAGTATATTTCTGCAAAATTTACAATGGAGCTATGTCAGCTCCAAATAAAGGTTGCATATGTTTCATCTAGCATGCCAATGGCCAAATATGTGGCCATTGGCATTAAAAAGTGATGCAAATTTATTTAAAATAACATTTTTGTTTTCGGGGGATTTTGATGTTTAACTGCAGCGCACACCCGTGCAAATGGGGTGCGCTGCCTAAAAGTAAAAACCGAAGCTTATAAGCTCACAATTGTGGGTTTTATGTATTACATGGAATGACAATGCAGGGACCAGCAGACCATAAACAATATGGCCACCGTGTAGTGGTTGCCAAGGGGGGGAAGCTCAGTGTAAGAGATGTAACTAAACATTACTAGGCAATCCTATGTAAATGAGGGTTACAATACTGAATCACACTGCCACATAGCTAATGAGCACTTTTCGAGTAGTGTGAGAGTTACAGAAGGGGGAGGAATAGAGTAAGAGGTAGGTGACATCATGGGGGGGAATGATAGAAATAAATGTATCACATTGGAGAGCAGTGTAACGTGACAGATGACAGACAGACATCAGGGAGAGAGGTGTGTCCCAACAGAACACTAGGAAAGTCAAGAAATAGAGGGTGTACACTATCCCTACACTCAAACTTATTTGATATACGTGCATGCGCACGTGTGCGTGCATGTAAGGCAGGTTCACCATGTGGGAGCGTGTTGCAAGCCGTTTAAAATGGTTTGCGCGGGTGTGCACGTGTGTAAGGCAATGTAAACATCAGGAAGCCTGTTGCCTGATGTATAAGGCTGTGTGCACGCGTTTTCCCATGAATCAGCCCAGTCCAAACCGTGTAAGTATGTGTGCGAGGGTCTAAGCCACTGTGGGCGTGCTTATGCTGGTGTGCACATTGCTCCCCCTGAGGAAACAGAGAGGAAAAAGGAAACAACTAGAGTACAAGGAAGCTGTCAGAGAATACTGCTGGAGTTAATTGGTGATAACAATTGGAAGCAGGCAATTACACAGGCAGACTAGAAGCCCAACCCAGCACTTAAAACACTGCAAACAGCAGTGCAGGGTGTTTCTCTCAAGAGATACTGCAAGAAAGGAGTGAGCTATCAGAATTGAAAACTGAAAAAGCTGAACTCAGAGCAGAAATGCTAGGGGCTGCCATAGCTGTTATAATCAGGCATAGGCGAATTGCTGAGGGTGGTGACAATGCAGATGCTGACAGACAACCCAGAGTGAGGAGAAGGAGAAGAGTATACAGGCCCAGGGTCACCTACCATGGGTTATATGAGCTGGAGATAGTAGAGTGCTACAGAGTGGACAGAGACCTTCTGCAGCAAATTGTTGAGCTGTGCAGGCCACGTCTCACACACAGAACCAACAGAGGGGAACCCATCCCAGTGGAAACCAAGGTATGTGTTGGCCTAAGAATACTAGCAACAGGTACCTTCCAGAGACCAACTGGCAATATGATGGGGATATCACAGGCATCAGCCTCCAGGGTACTACACCAGTTCCTGGATGCCATGTCAGCACATGTCGGTGATCATGTATATTTCCCCAATGCCCGTGAGGTTAGGGCCAGCAATAAGCATCTCTTCCAGCAAATAGTGGGATACCCTGAGGTACTGGGTGCAATAGACTGCATGCACATATGCATCAAAGCACCAGCCGGTGAGCGGGGTAGAGCCTATATTAACCACAAGGGATTCCCCTCCATTAACTGCCAGGTCATGTGTGATGCCCAGGGCATAATAATGAATGTGTGTGCTGGCTGCCCTGGGAGCTACCACGATTCCCACATCTGGCATCTGACGCAGCTGTACCAATCATTTGCCAGTGGGGACTTCCCACATGGACACCTAGTGGGGGATGCAGGTTATGCACTTGAGCAGTGGCTGATGACACCCATCAGAAATGCACACACACCTGAACAGGAACGCCATAATGAGGCACACGCACAAACACGTAATGTCATAGAGCGTGTGTTTGGGCTGCTCAAGTCACGGTTCCAGTGTCTGGACATATCTGGTGCAGCCTTGCAGTACACACCAACTACATGTACCCAAATGATCATGATATGTGCTATGCTTCATAATATGATCCTGTGGAAACAGCTGCAGCAGGACCAGCATAGGGCTGGGCCAAACATACCCCCACCATTGCCAAGGCCACCACAGGCAGAGGGTGACTTGGAGGAGGAACAACCTGACCTTGCCCCAGTAGGCAGAAGGAGGCATGCCCAGTATGCCCTGGCCTTGGCAAAGAGGCAACGCATAGCGCATACACTGGCTCAGTAAGAACACTGGGACTGATACCCCCTCCGACTCACTCATATAGTAACAGGGATGTCTAACATGACACAACCTGCTTCCAAACATGTACAGGGAGTGTAGTATGTGCATCCGACAGAGGCAGCCCTGCAGCACCACCTGAGGCATGAATGCCATGTGTTAAGTAATGTAACACCATGTACCATATGCACACCTGAGGACCCTGACTAACATCCACCCTCACCAATCATGAACCACAAAAACACAAACCCACCTTCATAGGTACCACAAGGGATAGGAACCTAGATGTAATGCTACCCAATGCCAGAAGTATAAACAGCAAGATGCATGCAGTGTAAACGCACACAGTATAGAGAATGTAGATATCAGTGTTGTAATAGAAACCTGGGTCAAAGCCCACATCAGCACCCTAACACTACCAAGTCACACCTCATACAGTGATGTACAGCTGCAAAACATGGAACAAGCTACAAAACGAGGGTGACTAGCAATAAATGTCATGGATAACCACACCCCCATGTTGGTACCACAACAAGAAGCAGCATGGATTAGCCATGGTCAAATACCAATGGCTAAAACTGCCTACCACTATATAGCTTGCTGCAGACCACTGTCCTAATAGCAGGAACTGCACCAGGCCTATGTTGGAATACATGAAGATATCAAGCCCCCCAAACCACATTATATTGCTTGACTGAAAATACCTACACATACACCATAGTTTCATAGTTTCATAGTTTACTACTAGGCTATCTGCCCTAGTGCATTTATAAGCCTAGCCATAGTGATGTGGCTATTGCCACCCCTTATAGTGGTAATAAGTGTACAGAATAGATTCCGAATATTGTGCCTCTGACTTAGTAGTGACACATTATGACCCCTGTACTTAATCGAATTAATTGACTGTGCCTCAGTCTAGTAGTGACACAGGGAGGACCCCTGGGGTAAACCTATGATCTCACATCCACTTGTCCAGATTTCTCTTGAAGAGAGTCAGTGAGGGACTCTGTCTAACATGAACTGGGATTTTGTGCTAGAGTGTGAGAAGCCTCTGAGTTATGAATCTGTCCCTCCAGCATGTCCTATACATGTATGTGCTGAGGTTCAAATCTTTAGCTCTCATGGTTCTGGCGGATTTGGATTGCTTGCAGTGGAGCATGTCCATCAAATCCTGATTGGACATGGTCTTGTATGTCAGGCATAGGTCACCTGTAAGTAGGCGGTATGCTACTGAATAGAGCTGGATTTTCTTTAGTCTGGAAGCATATGACATGTGTTGTAGACCCTTGATCCTCTTGGTAAGGTACTTTTGGGGTCTCTCCAGCTGTTGCAAGTGCTGGGTGAGGCACATACCAAATGGGGCTTTGTATTCAATCATGGGCCTGATAAGGGAGAAGTATAGGGGTACAATGACCTCCTTTGATCTGGATGGAAAACCCTTCATGATAAGGTGGGCAAGATAGAAAGTCTTTCTAACCACTTTGGCAACATGGGTGTCAAACAAGAGGTCACTATCTACATGGGTCTCCAGGTGTCTGATTTTTTTTCTGTGCTCAGTGGGTTGCTGTCTATGTGTTAATTTGTGGGTACTTTGTTCCTCCCAAAGGGGATGACTACACATCAGTTGCATTCAGTTTCAGGCCATGATTCCGGCACCAGCTATCTGTTTTTGTGAGGGCATTCTGTAGGATGTGTGTGCCGGCTGATGTATTCACTATGGTGCCTAGGTTGCAGTCATCTGCAAACTGTGTCAGCCACAACCCTCCTATGTTTGCTTTCACATCTGAAAAGTAAATGCCAAATAAGAGGGTCCCACGACAGATCGCTGTGGGACACCACTTGTGACTGGCTTTGAATCTGACAAGGCACCTGCAATGTCGACTTTATGGGTTCTGTTTTTTAGCCATTTTGCAACCTATCCTGTGACATATGGATTTATATTTCAGCTGTTGAGCTTGTCTATGATGCCTGAGTGGGGTATTGTGTCAAAGGCCTTAGCCAAGTGCAGGTAGGCTGTGTGGACCGCTTAGCCCTCATCAATGGCCCTACTGACAGTTTCAAAATAGTCAACTAGGTTCAAAAGGCAGGATCTGCCCTTTACAAAGCTGAACTGGGTGGGATCAAGAGTCTGTAGGTCACCAATGTCTCTGTTTAAGAGCTCCATAATGACTCTTTCCATAGCTTTGCAGACAAGGCTGGTTAAGCTTGTGTGGTGGTAGTTCCCAGGGTCTGTGGAGTCATCTCCTTTGTGGAGTGGGACCACTGTTGCTGTACGCCAGTGTTCAGGTACATATCTTGGAGCAAGGCTAAGGTTAAATAGCATTTTTATATACGGGTTTAGCTCCTCTTGGAGTTCACGTAGCACGCAACTGGGGATACCATCAGGTCCCATTGATGCTGTGTTTTTGTCTTTGCTGAGTGCGGCTCTCACATGGACATCTGAGATGACAGTGAGGTTACATTCAGCTGTGATAACTATTGTCCTTTGGGGGTGAGGGAGGGAGAAAATTGCACTGAACCTGTCTGCCAGAATGTTGCCAATATCTGTCGGGTCACTGAAATTTATGTTGTTGTGTACCAACTCTGAGCATATCTGAGGGTTCCCACCCAGGTTTCTGGCATAACTGAAGAAGGCATTGTGGTTATCTTTATTGTCTTTGGTGATTTTTGTCTCAAAGTTGACCTTGGATGTCTTTATGAGAGAATGTAGCTTTTTACTAGTGCTGATTACAACTGCCTTCCCTTTAGGAGATTTAGCTCTGTTTTGCATTAGTATCCTTCTTTTGTGATACAGTTCGTTTATGGCTGGGGTCCACCAGACAGGCCACTTTCCCTTGGTGGAGAGGGTCTTGGTTTATTTGTGATTGCATGGTCCATGCTTTCTTGGAGATGTCCGTAGAAAGCGTTTGTGAAGGAGTCACCATTGTGTGTTGTGGTTTCCACTGGCCCAGTGGGCATAAAGGATACCATCTCAGTCTGAAGAAGTGTGAAGTCAGCTTTTGAGAAGTTTGTCACTATACTCTTTGTATTATACTAGCACCGACACATTTGTAGAAAATTTCCCAGAATCCATCAAACAAAATGGACATACAAAATGTAACACTTCCACAAGAGGGGTAAGTATACTGGATGTGATAATCAGAAATATGTGTACTGGATGTCAAGATGAGAAGTGTATCCCTCACTGGTAAGACCAGACCATAGAGTAATCACACTGTAGTTATACATCCTGACCCCAGTCCCTGGCCAGAATACCACAGTGAAACACATGTATAAAGCATAGCTTTCACCCCTACAAACCAATGTGGAATCCATGAAAGGCCCTGTGCAAGTCCAGAATATGGGACACACTGCAGAACATGTTATACAGGCATTCCATGAACACAGCCAAGAGTGCTTGGAGTCTGCAATCACAAATAACAACAAGACACAATGCCATACACCCAGGCATCTGGCATGCTGGACTCCAGCAATTACTAAACCACTGAAGAGAATGAGGAAGCTACCACATGATAGATCAAACATAAAAAGTGAAGTAATCAGTGATCACTAGTATGGCAATAAAATGTGTCCACACATACAATCCACTAAGGCCAGGCAAAACAAGTAGAATCTGTGAATCCAGAGGCAATGTGACACCTGTCACAAGTACACACACAACAACAACTCACCCCAATAAATACAAATATATGTGATAGACGCAACCAGGTAGCCAAACCGGAGCCTGAGCACCCCAAATCAGTACTGTCAAAACTAGTCAGGAGGAGAAGGTAACCACATACACCACAAACCCAGTCCCACATAGACCTACAACGACTGTAAACCAAACACATAAACACAAAAACATTCCCAGGGGCCCTAATTACAAACACACAACACCAACACAAGCCTCCAAAGCAGACACCCAATAAAACAACCTCCAGACATAGCACATGTAACACATAGTACACAAAGCTGGTGTGCCAAACAGTCACAGGACAGAAGGAGAAACAACATGCCTGATACAGTTGTAATAGGTGACTCCATAGTGAGAGATGCTGCTGTTCCAGGGATGGCTTGCACCTGTTACCCATGGGCGTCTGGATATTGCCTAAGGCTGCTGCAACCTACAGAGATCCTTTTGTAGGCAAGGCCAAAAAGACTAACCCACCACCATAGAAAACAAAACTGGAAACAATTTTATTTTTTTTAACGGCAAATTTTTTAAACAAAGAAAAGGTGTTGCCATGGGCACCTTGTGCCTCTGCATATGCAAACATTGTATTATTTTATTGGGAAAGTAAGTTCATTTTCACATTACCTTGGAAAGAAAACATTATTCACTACCAAAGGTATTTGGACGATATTTGTATACTGTGGAGAGGCAACAAAGAACGTCTCCAGGAGTTTTTAACTTACATCAACAATACCACTCACTTTTTAAAGTTTACGTTTAATGTTAGTGATTGTTCTTTGAACTATCTAGATGTATTGCTTACCAAAAATATTGAGTTAGAGATGTTCCAAACATCAGTGTTTAGGAAGAGCACCTTTTCAAATGCATTTTTACATTTTTGCAGCGGTCACCCATTTCCACAAAAGAAAGGCATCCTGAAAGGCCAATTTATTAGAGCCTCTAGAATGTGTAACACAGACGAACTGTTTTTTAAGGAAGTTAACATATTAAAGAACTTATTTTTAGAGAGAGGTTACCCTCAGGCCTTGATTGACAAAATGTACCAAGAGGTGTTGAGTAGAAGAGTGGACATTTATTCTCCTTTATTAGGTGCATTAACGGATGATATAACATCTGATAATAATTTAACAAATATACAATGTAATCGGTTTGACTCTCATTCTGCATTTGTGTACACGTTCAATAATGATGCCTCTAGAATAAGAAACACTGTTTTAAAATATTGGCCAATTTTAAGATCAAATGAGGACACCATTAAATGGTTACCTAAGCAACCAACATTTGTTAATGCAAAGAACATGAATCTTAAAAACATTTTTGAAAGACAAAAACAACAATTAAAACACACAAAAGGGACAACAATGGGTACCTTTAAATGCAATTCTTGCAAACAATGTGCATATATAATGAATACTGACTCTTTCTATATTAAATCAAGAAAGTTTAGGGTCAAATCGGAACTGTATTGTAATTGTGCATCCAAAGGGATAGTCTACTTAGGCGTGTGTCAGGTTTGTGAAAGTTTTTACATTGGCAAAACTGAGAGGACGCTACGTAGAAGGATATACGAGCACCTCTATGACATTCAGAAAAAGAAAGAGTCCAATGCTTTTTACAGACACATGACAACATGTTCTGGGATGACTTTAAAATTGTTTGTTTTAGAACAAGTTCCCTTGAATCCTAGAGGTGGGGACTGGGAAGCTACTGTTGAATACAAGGAATTAACGTGGCAACTTAGGTTAAACGCAACCAAACCACCAGGTTTAAACGATGCCATAAGTATCAGTAGTCTATTAAAATTGAGACGAGCAAAGCTTTAGAACTACTTTATAGTATAAAGCTTGTTATGAGATTTTAATAAGACACACAAGCCTCACACCTTATAAAATCATGGACCTAAGATCTAGGATGCACATGTATTGTTTTTTAATATATAGTTATTATTTATTACACTAAGGGTTACAATAGCCAGCACAGAGAGATATATGGTCAAGATTTTATTATCAATATATATTTTATTATATTTTGGTATATTTTACATATTTAATATTTATGGTTGTATATCTATTTATTTAATTGTTTATATGATACAAGATCAGTTTTTTGATACTGAAATTTTACATTAATCAATCTGTTCACACACAGTGTATTAATAACATTTTAAATAATTAAAATTTTAGCAATGTATATTTACACACATATCTTTAGTTGTGCATGACTACGTGTTCCAATATATTTATTTATTTACACACAGTTCTATTTTAAACTATTTATTTACGACATTTTTATGCACATATGGCTAATTTTATGACGAAAAAAGCAATTTTATGGAATGAAATTTCATGTTACGTATATTTATTACATCAGATGAGTGGTCTAAATGTATGTTTTTATTTAAAGTTGTTGATGATACTGTGATAATTGTATCCATTACATCCACAAAAGTTTTATTTCAATTTGCACAAGTTATCTCAATCAAAATTAATTAAACACACTAATTTGTTAATTAACTATTTTATTTAAGGGAAACCAAATAACCTGCTGTTTTATCTTGATAAAGCCTGGTACATACACAGGCGAAAGCGCTTGATTGATTTGTTTCTACCTTATTGTGTTGTTCGTTTTGGAAATAAAGCATTTTGTACAGTCTTGGAAGAGTTTATTGGATATCGACGTTCCTTTTGCAGTATTTTGTGGACTTTTGGGACTTAGTTCGTGTTTTTGTGTTTTATTGAAAACTGGAAAGAAACAGAAGGGTAATGCTGATCAATGCCAGACGTGTAAACCTCAATATGCATGCTCCTGAGGCCCTCCCCAGTATGGAGAACATCGATGTCTGTCCAGTGATAGAAACCTGCTGCAAGCCTCATGACAGCACACCAGTACTACCAGGTAATACCACATATCATGTGTTATGGCCACAAAACCTGGAACAAAACATAAAAGGAGGGTGAGTATCCATATTCAGCACAGACACCTATACGTCCAGTTAACTGACAATGCTTACGTCATTGCAGTCCACCCATGTGCAACTAACCGTAGGCAAGACTGCTGTACAGTCTGTAGCATGCTACAGACCACACTCTCACACACAGGAACCCCACCCCACTGTCCTGAAGACAGTGGACAGTATGAATGTACCACCAAATACAAAACAAGGTACACACAAACTACCACATAGGTGGTAAACCATTATGTATGGAAGGAGTAATCAGGGACCTAGTGACACAAGTGGACAGTAACCTGTTATGTGGCAGTCACATTGCCAATCTGGCTAGGAAGACTGTCTATATTGGACACTGTATCATGAAAGGAGTCACATCTACGTCAACAAAGGTCATTGTGCCCCTGTACTGTTCCCTTATCAGATCCATAATGTAGTACAATGCCTCATTTGGGATGTACATTACCTGGCACCTGCAGCAGTTAGAAAGACCTCAAAGGTACCTCACCAAGAGTTAGAAAGGGTCTCAAATATATGTCATATGCTGCCTGGCTGTAGACACCACAGCTGAATGCAGTCACATACAGCCTACACAGAGGCATTGTATGTCTGTTGTACAAGTCAATGTCCAACACAGAAGTAATGGACATGCATCACCCCAGAAAACTCAAAGCCATCGGAGCTGTGTGAGTCAGAGATGTCAACCTCAACACATAATGAAATAGGATGTGCTGGAGGGACAGATACCTAACCCTGAGGCTCTCCACACCCTGGGACAGAATACCACTACATGTTAGGCAGAGCCCCTCACTGACACTCTTCAACAGAAAGTTGGCAAAATGGATGGATAATTGTAGATGTACACTGGGGGTCTTTACTGTGTCATGTCCAGACAGAGGCACAGCTAAGTAAATCATAAATGGCCATAATATTCACATAGCAAGGGGTGGCAAAAGCCACACACACTGTGGCTAGGCTTTCAAATGCCCTAGGGTGGACAGCCTAGTATGAACCTATGAACCTATTATGATACAAATTGTACAGGACACTAACGATAGTCCCAAGGCTGCTGCAACTGATGGTAGGAAGCGTTTTGTGAATTCCCAGATATGCTCTGGATCACACAAATATTACAAACAACATACCAAACACACACACGTATTGCCAACATACATCCTGACAGGTGCAGTGCAAACCCCCCCCCCCCATAATGCAAAATATCTTTCCCAGCAGACTGCTGCCTCCCTGACATTATGTCAGCCTTACCACAGGATATGTACCCAAAGAGCAGTGTATAACAACAGTGGTCGTTCTCAAGAAAGGTGTCGCCTGAATGGATACTAAAAACAACCACCACAGAATCCTGAGAAGCTTGCTCTGCACAGCTATGGAAAGGATCAGCATGTACCGCAAACATAAAGATATTGGGGATCTATTGACACCCGACCTTACCCAGTGTGGGTTTATTAAGTGCAGACCCTGCCCCTAAACATGTGTGACTCAGTTGAAACAGTAATTGAGGTCACTGATGAGGGCAATGTGGTCCACACAGCGTAGCTGGACCTTGCAAAGCCTTCCATACAATACCCTACATGTTCAATACAGATATGCTCACCAGCTTATATATACACCCCTATGTCACTAGAGGGGTTGCAAACCAGACCAACGACAGAACTGACATGGTCAGACATGCTGCAGCCATGTCAGACTACAAACCACATATAACAGGTATCCCACAAAGCTTGGTCCTGGGACCTTCCCCGTCTGGTATATATGCCCATAGGTACAGGCCAACATGTAAGGACTGTGCCTGAACATGTTTGCAGAGGACTACAAACTGCCCAACATATCTGACACTCCAGCTGACACAAGCATCCCACAAAAGGGCCACATAGAAACAGACAACTGGTGCCATAGCCATGTCAGCAAGTTAAATGGAGAAAACTGTATAGTCACCCTCTGTGGATATACAGTAAGTGACCACCAATTACCACATAGGTGTTAACCCATTACATACTTAACATGTAATGACAGACCTGGGTACACAAGGTGATAGATATCCTGCATTGGACAAACATGTGGCTGTAGTGTTAACAGAAACAATCCATATACCAACCTAATCATGAAGGTTATGACATCTAGATAAGGGGAGGTCATTGTGGTTCTGCAGTTATCTTTCATCAGCGTTACAATTGACTACAACAGCCCCTGTGGGATGTACCTCAGCAGACACCTCCATCAACTGTAAAGTCCACAACAGTACCTCACCAGGAGTATCAAAGAGCTTGAACAGATGTAATGTGTTGCCTGATTAAACAGAGTGCAACTCCACACACTGCCATGCTGGCCACCCAGGCAAGCTGTGCCTGATGTAGAAAGCCATGTCCAAGCTGGAATCAATGAACATGCTGCACCTTGTACAATCTGAATGGCAGTGAGCTATGCACATGAGGGACCTGAACCCTATCACTGACATACATAGGACAAGCTGTACTGCATTATCCATAACACAGAATCCACCCCCACGCATGAGTAAACTACCAGTACAGGTTATCCATAGAGTCAGTCGTTGATTCTCCTCAACAGGAATCTTAATGAGTGGATGGGAGATGGTAGGTTTACCCTGGGTATCACTGTTATGTCACGGGTAGACAGAGGCACAGTATACTAAACATGACATATGTCATGGCAAACTACACTTACAATTTGTTGAAGGACAAACACACTCTCTGACTAGCATTAGAAATGGCCTAGGGCACATCGGTAGTGTTTGCCAATGTACACCTATGTTGTGGAATACACTACTGATGTTGGACGAGGCTGTTGTAAGTAGTTAATATCTGAACATAATGCAACATGGTCAGATGTGCACAACTGGACCCTAACCGGGCTGTTGTGCTCACTATGGAAATGTAAAGCAGTGATAGGACTAAAGCCCAGGATACTGTCCACCACAGTGAAAGTACTGAACCACTACACTATACAGTACTACAGTGTTAGGTCAGTATGAACAGATGTTGACAATTGTATGCAAAGTATCCCATGCAAACCCTGCAGGCACAGTATAATCCCTGTTGTGTTCACACAAAAAGCATTTGGACAGTAACTACACAACATGACACAGAACACACAACCATAAACAGGAGATATTTGTTGAAGTTCACACTCATCCAAATGTGATGGGCTGCAGAGTTCAACATATGGAAAGCTCACACTGGGCATGCTCACACACTTTGATAAATGAGACATCTTTCACACAACATGCCATGGGAAGGCTGAACTGGGCATGCTCACACACTAGTCCAAATATCAGTTTAGCATTTTGCCACATATATCTGGTATATGTACGTGTTATTCCAGTAACCAACAACATTATAGCAATCTGACCAGTGCTCACACTTAAATGACTACAGAGACATACATGATATAGTGGATTTCCCCCATATGCAAACATCTTCCACAGATACACAAGTTGTTCATACAAACAGGAAATGGTATGGCAAGAAAGACCTGCAAACACTGCTATCAGCACCAAATAATGTGCATCTGACAGTTAAACATATGGGTGTAGAGGTCAACACTAGGCTGTTTGCCCTAGGGAATGACAGCTTATCCAGAGTGTGTGTGTGTGGGTGATTGTGGTTGGTCTGTGTGCAAGTCTGTGTGAGGGAAATGTTCCTTTTAGCAACTGGGAAAACACACCACAGGATGCTCATTCCTCTTTCTAAACACTGATGATGTCAGCACCCTATAAGTATATCAGGAGAAAGAAAATCTCCCAGTAATCTGAATAGCGTGCTCCGCTAATGCGTCCATCTCTAGTGTCATAACATAGTTAGGTAGGGGTTTGAATCTAGCAAGTGGTAAGTGTGTGTGAAGGGGGGTTAGTGTGTGTGTAAGTATGTATGAAAGGAACATCCCTTTTGGCAACTGTGAAAACACACCACAGGATGCCCATTCCCCTTTCTAAACACTGATGATGTCAGCACCCTATAAGTATATCAGGAGAAAAGAAATCTCCCAGTAATGCGAATAGCGCACTCCGCTAATGCGTCCGTCTCTAGTGCCATAACATAATTAGGTAGGGGTTTGAATCAAGTGTGTGTGAAGGGGGGTTAGTGTGTGTGTAAGTTTGTATGAAAGGAACATCCCTTCTGACAACTGGGAAAACACACTACAGGATAAACATACCCCTTTCTAAACAATAACACAATTATTTATGGCTTTTGATTCCAGACATGTCACGTGTGTTTTGCTCACACAGAATGCCCATGTGTGCGGGTTGTTTCTCACAATAATGCATGACATCGATTAAACCAGTTATGGCAATGCACACATGATGTATGTGTGTGCCAAATACACATATGTACCTGTGACCTTCAATAGTTACCATGTGTGATGCCTGCCACATGTGAATATATGGTATTTGCTCTGGGTAACATTATGACTGTGGTCTTCTGTGCAGGTGCTGCATGTGGGATGTGTATATACAGTGTGAGATGTAGATGCTATCAACCTAGTAGTGAGGGATACACACCTGGTCTGGGGCATATAGTCTACATGTTGTTGATGAACAGGTGCTGCATGTTTTCACCTGTTGTGGGAGTGGTAAGAAGTTGTTCCATAGCAATGCAGTGACTGCATGCTAAGAACCTTTCAGCTAGGGTGTTGTAGCTACAGTAATTCATTAGCATTCAGTAATATGTCAGCATTCCTGGTGAGGGTATGATGCCAACCAAGGTCAGGGTTCTACCAGCCTGTGCCACTTGCTCAGTGAGCCCTTCCATGTTCCCTATCATGTATTCCAGTGAGGGACATCACACGTCAGCTGTAGTGGCATGGACAATGACTGAGTCATATGTGTCCATGCATCTGACTGACCTGTATGCTTGTGTTATGTGGTGGACCATAGTGCCCCATGAGCATATCACTGTGACCTTCACCTTGTCCAGCCTGGTGAGCATGACCTCACTGTACCGGACAATAAAAGTACCTAACACAACTGCAGCAGGAGTGTTGTATAGCTGTATAGACTGTGCTTGTTTGGCACACAGGATTTGTGTGCTATGTGTTATGCGTGCTGTGTTCAGGCCTAACGTATGCCTGTGTGCCAGCTGCAGAGGTGTCTGCTACTCAGGCAGGATGCCATTCTTAGGCTCCACGAATGGCCAGGTGTGTTCCCGTGCTTGTATTGCTGTCAGTGTAGGTCTACATCAGACTGGTATTGCAGTCACTGTAGTATTTCATGCCACCTGACAGGTTATGCCAGTACTGGGTTTAGAGTGCTTAGTCCACAGTTTGGCTATGTGTTTCCATCTCATACATGTGTTGTACATCCATGGGTAGGGGATAGGGTTGACTGTGTACATGTGGTAGCTGTGACATTACTACATGACTCACATATTCCACAACTGTACCATAGAGGTGACTGACAACTGACCTTTGCACATGCTACCATAGTATTGAGATTGCATTGGTGATTAACAGCACATAGGGCCAATGGTGAACAAGATACATAGGTTCATAGGTTCATACTAGGCTATCTGCCCTAGGGCATTTATAAACCTAGCCAGAATGTGTGTGGCTTTCACCATGCATTGTAAATCTATCTTGCCATGCCCTTTTCCAAGGTTAGTATACTGTGCCTCTGTCTAACAGTGACACATAAGTGATACCCAGGGTAAACCTACAATGTCCCATCCAGTCATTAATATTCCTCTTGAAGACAGTCACTGAGTGACTCTGCCTAACCTGTATTGGGATAATATTCCAGAGTGAAGGGAGCCTCTGAGTTATGAATGTGTCCCTCCAGCATGTCCTATGTATATCACTCCTGAGGTTCAAGTCTTTCCAGCATGTAGCTTGATGGGATTTGGATATTCTGAGGTGCAGCATGACCATTAAGTCAGGGTTTGACATGGCTTTATATGTCAGGCACAGATTGCCTATGAAGAGGCAGTATGCCACTGAGTAGAGCTGCTGTTTCTTTAACCAGTCAGTATGTGGCATCTGTTTGAGCCCTTTGATCCTCTTGTTGAGGTACTTTTGTGGTCTTTCCAGTTGCTGCAGGTGTCTGGTAAGGTGCATGCCAACAGGTCATTGTAGTCAATTATGGGCATGATGAGGGATGAGTAAAGAGGCACAATGTCCTCCCCTGATCTACATGTGAATCCCTTCATGATGAGGTGGCCTATATAAAATGTTTTTCTAACCACTTTGGCCATGTGGTTGTCAAATGAGAGAATGCTATCAACTTGTGTACCCCAAGGTCCATAATTCCTTCTTCTGTACTTAATGGATTAACACATATGTGGTACTTTGTGGTCACTTTGTTTTTGCAAAAGGGGACGACTATACACTTTTTGGCATTCAGCTTGAGGCCATGGCTGTGGCACAAGTCATCTGTTTCTAAGAGGCCCTTTTGGAGGATGCGTGTGTTGGCTAGAGAGTTGATTATGGCGTCCAGTTTGCAGTCATCTGCAACTTGCTCAGCCACAGTCCTTCCATGTTGGCCTGTACCTGTGATAAATATATACTGAACAAGACAGATCCCAGGGCTGAGCCTTGTGGGACACCACTTGTAACTGGTTTTGAGGCTGACATGGCTCCAGCAATTCTAACCATGTGTGTTCTGCCCTTGAGCCACTGTGCAATATCCATAGTGACATAGGGGTTAATATGTACACTGGTGAGCTTCCCTAGAATGCACAAGTGGGGTATTGTATCAAAGGCTTATGCAAGGTCTCTTGACAGTGGCCTTGGTGACTGTTTCAAAGAAATCAAACAGGTTTGAGAGGCAGGATCTGCCATTAACAAAGCCAAACTGTGTATGATGCAGTGTCTGTAGGTCCTCAATATCTATATTTATGAGGTTCATGATGATCCTTGCCATAGCTTTGCAGACCAAGCTATTCAGACTTATGGGCGATAGTGTCCAGGATCCGTTAAGGCACCACCTAAATGTAGAGGGACCACTGTTGCTGTACGCCACTCTTTGGCCACATATTGTGTAGTAAGGCTGGGAATGAACAGTAGTGTTATGTCTGGGTGTAGCTCTTCTTGGAGTTCATGTAGGACACAGCCTGGGACACTGTCTGGTCCCATTGATGCAGTGTTTATCACTTTGGAGATGACAGCTCTTACCTGAGCATCTGAGATGTCAGGGGGGCAGCACTCTGCTGGGAGAAATATTTGCCCTTTTGGTGTGGAGGGGGGAGAAGTTAGCAGTGAACCTGTCCACTAGGATGTTGGCAATGTATGTGTGTTTGGTATTTCTTTTGATATCTTGGACTACCTCTGAGCATATCTGGGAATTACCACCCAGGTTCCTAACATAACTAAAGAAAGCCTTGTGATTATCCTCAGTGTCTTGTGGAATCTTCTCTCAAAGATGGCCTTAGACAATCTTATGATTGCCTGTAGTTTTCTTCTAATACTCATCAGTGATGCCTTCACATTTTGGGAGTTTGTTGTATCATTTAGTAGCTTCATCCTTCTATTGTATAGTTTGTTTATGGCTGGTGTCCACCACACAGGATGTCTGCCTTTGGAGGATTGGGTCTTGCTTTTATTTGGGATTGCATGATCCATGCATTCCTGAAGGTGTCCATAGAATGCCTTTATACAGGTATCTGCAGTCTGGTCCATATTTTCAACACGCCTGGGGGCTTTGAAGGTTTTCACATCATTTATGAGGAGTGTGAACATGCTTTACATGAGTTTTTGACTGTATTCTTCTGTGCAGGGGGTGGCCTTGGGATGTGAATATCCAGTGAGATTAGTTTATGGTCTGATCTTACCAGTGAGGGATACACTTCTGGTCTGGAGCATAGAGTCCCCATGTTGGTGATGATCAGGTTCAGTATGTTTTCCCCTCTTGTGTGAGTGGTAACAAGTTGTTCCATAGCATTTTGGTATATAAATTCTAGTAATCTTTGGGCTAGGGTGTTGGAGCTACAGTCATGCTCCCAGTCTATGTTTGGGTAGTTTAACTCACCCAATATAATGGTGTATGGACAGACCTACATATTTCCAACTGTTTTCAGGAAGGCCAAGTGTGGTTCTTGTGTTTGTGAGGGTGGTCTGTAGCAGGCTATAACCTGGAAGGCAGTTTTACCCATTGTTACTTGCATATGGATAGTCTCTGATGTTTGGTGCTTTGCCACCAACCTGGAGGTGTGGGTATCTTGGATGAATATCAATACACCCCCTCCTTTTGTGGTTTTGTGCAAGTTTTGGGCCTGAAAAGCATGGTATGAGGTATAACTTGGTAGTGCTGGGGTGCTGTTGGTAGCCCTGAATCCGGTATCTGTTACTGCACAGATAGCGATGTTCTCCATGCTGAGGAATGTTTCGAGTGTGTGCATCATCAGGTTTAGAGTCCTGCAGTGGCATATATGACTGCTCATGTGGACAGATGCCAGGTAAGTCATACGCAAAGTGTCACAGGCAACGTACATGTGAACAGGAGAAACAGTGACATTCTGTCAAGTGAGACATGAACATACATATAGTAAGCTATGCAGATGTCACTAGGAGTCCACAGAAGCTGTGTAACTCTGCATGGCAGGTCGGATCAGTATTCCAGGGTAACTGCAAGGTGGGCTGCATGTAGTCCATTGTACAACAAACAAGCTGTACCACTTTCAGTAGGTAACACTGCAAATGCTCACCAGCTGACATATGAATACCTATGTCACCAAAGGTGATACTTACCAGACCACGGACAGAAATGACATGGCCAGACACGCTGCATCCCACATGAACACATATCACAAGCAACACAGACCTCACAAAGTCAGTGTTCTTAACAGGCACAGCCCATAAGGCCAAACACAATGTGTGACACACCTATAATAGGTGATGCCATAGTCAGACACACTGACGTCCCACTCTCCAGACTAAGCAAGGTGAGGGTCACATTTAGCTACCTGTCAGGTGACAGAATGTGCCACATAACACAAGCACTCAGGTCACTCCACAGCAAGTACAAGTATGAGGCAGTCATTGTCCATGCTGGTGTGAACAACCTGAGACGTACCTCCCTGGACCACATGGAAAGAGACACAGAGGAGCTCTTACATCACCATCTCAAACTCAGGAATCCCACACAGCCTTCATGACGACACAGGAGAGTATAGATTTCTCTGCAAACACTATCATACTGGGTGACTTCAACTACCCAAACATAGACTGTGAACATTACTCAAGCCACAATACCCAAGCTCTAGGGTTCCCATAGTTCAGAAACTCTTTAGCTATGGAACAAGTAGTCAACATTCCCACAAGAGGGGAAAATATACTAGACCTGATCATCACAAACATGAGTACAAAATGCTCACCACTTGAAGTATATCCCTCATTGTTGCAATCGAACCATATACTAATCACACTGGAGTACTGGATCCCCCACATATGCAAACCTCAAACACATCTATGTGTGTGCAGGAAATGCCCCTATTAGCAACTGTGAAAGTACACTACAGGATGCAGATTCCCCTTTTGAAACACTGATGATGTCAGCACTCTATAACTATATTACCTGAATTAAAGCTCCCCAGTAATTCGTATAGCGCGCTCTGCTAATGCGTCTGTCTCTAGTGTCATAACATAGTTAGGTAGGGGTTAGAATCCTGCAAAGGGAATGTATGTGAGTTAGTGTGAGTGGGGTTTGTGTGTGTGCATAATGCTATGAGGGAAAAGTGCCTTTTGCCAACTGGGAGAACACACTACAGGGTGCACATCCCTCTTCCTAAACACAGATGATGTCAGCACCCTCTAAGTACAGCATTAGAAAAGATTTCTCCTACTAATGCAAATAGCACACTCTGCTAATGTGTCTGTCTCTAGTGTCATAACACAGTTAGGTAGGGGTTTGAATCTTGCAAATAGAAAGTATGTGTTTTAGTGTTAGTGTGTGTGCACAATGCTGGGGGTGGGATGTGGCTTTTGCCAAATGGGGCTATGCACTGCAGGGTGCACATTTCCCTTAACAAACAGTGATGTTGACAGCACCCTATACAAACAGCATGACAACAGACAACTGCCAGTACTCAGTATAGTTCTACATGCTACTGTAACACACACATGTACCAGAACATACCTAGATAGTGTTTTGAAACCTGAATGTGGCAAGTGTGTGGATGTGGGATGTTTCTGTGTGTACATTTCCATATGGAAAACATGTTGGATGTGGCAATCAGGGAACCACAGTACCTGATGCACATTACACTTTTAAACGAATGAGGTTGCCTGCACCCTGTGAGTACAGGTAGAGAAGAGGAAATTGGTAGTAATCCAAATAGTGCACTTTTCAAATGTGTACCTGTCATGTGTCGACAGCTACTCATGTAGGGTAATAAATAATGGAAATGGCAAGTGAGCATGTGCATGTGTGGGGGTAGCAGGGTGTGTGTAAATGCATGTGTGACAGAACAGATACATATAGCTGAATCTACAATACAGCACATGATGCACATTCCCATAGTCAATGGTAGCATGTGATGGTGTGCAGCTGGTACACTTTGGTAAGTAGTATGGGTGCAGATAACAATTCAGGACATTCATACAGTTACTGCAGCAGGAATGCTGGGATATACACACAATCATAGTGGAACAGTGAACAGTTACCAACATGTTACTACTTATACACATCTATGTAGTCACCCTGTGCATCAGCAACGTGTTTACCTTTTCCTGCACTGATGTTGTAGTATGCAGGAGGTGGCACAGTGTCATCATATGCACAGGGTGTGGGGTAGGTATGCCCAAGCCAGACACTGGTACCACCAATTGACATGTGTGTGTGTGTGTGTGTTTGTGAGGGGCAGCAGTACAGGGTGGACCAGTGTTGGTGCAGTGTGTGTGTGTATGTGTTTGCCCTAGGTGTTACATTTTTGCATGTGTGTAAGCACGCATACAGTCCCACATAATGGCTGCCATGTACAGGGTTTTGTGGGCAGCCACAGACTGCACCTGTCAGGTCATCCAGATCAGTGTCTGTGGGCACGGACACGGTACCTGTGCCTGGCAGGGGTGCTACGGACCGTATCCGGTACTAATCCAGACTGGGTACTGTCATCGGAAGCGGGTGTGTGTTGACTGGACACAGTTCCCTGTTGGGACTGTCCAGAGCCACGTGCACGTGGTCTCCTGGGGTATCCTGATGACAGCACTAACCCAGCATTGCTGGGGCTGCTGCTGGCACTTGAGGTGCGTGAGTGGGCCTGTTGTCATCCACGGCAACTTGCCAGCTGGTGCTGTTGCCGGCATACGGCCACGTCGATGCTGCAAACGCACACCATCGCCCTGGCCCATGGACATCTGGTTGTGGAGCAGCTGTTGTATGTCCCCACAACGTCTGTCAACGGCATCTGTGAAATTACGAATAGCATTCGCAATGTCACGCATGCCATCTGTCATGGCTGTGCGACATGCTGTCAGCTCCCTCAGACCCTGTCTGGTGTACCTTTCCATACATGCCTGTGCCTGCATAACAGTCCGAAACATAGTGGAGGTTGACATACCTCCTTGAGCATGTCGGCCAGAGGCAGTACGGCCACGGATGCCCCCACGAGAACCCATGGGCGACTGTCTGCATGGTACCATTGGAGGACCCTGCTCATGGCTGCTTTCTGGGGATGCATGTACCACAGGTACCACATTACCCTGATCTATGCCCAATGCATACTGTCCATCACCTAGGGACAATGGTGACAAAGGAGGTAACGGCAGGATGACTGTGTGCATTGAAGGGGTTGACAGCTGTGTACTGTCAATTGGCTGACCAATGGCGGACCCAGACACACCTTCCTGCACCATTATAGACATTTCCTCATCATCAGTACCTGGGGCACAAGATTCAGATTCCCTGCTGCAGGTCACCAGAGCAGCACCAGAACCTACGGGAGGAAAACAGGGAACACAGATTACAGTCTCAAGACATATTTTACGGTGATGCACTTCAATACAAATGCACACATTCAGAAATGGACACATGCACTCATGGACACACACACACATGCACACATGGGCACAGGCACATTTGCACACATGCACACACCACAGTATACACACACATCAGTACTGAGTTACACTACTCTTACTAGCATTAACTTGAGTATTGCAGGTATTATTAAACACACTCACCAGCATGTATACTACTGAGTTACACTACTCTTACTAGTATTATAAATAGTTTTTCAGGTAATGATAAACACACTCACCAGCATGTATGGCCTGCCTTGTTGCTAGATGGGAGGGACCTGGAAATATGAAGAAAGTAATGTCAGTGGGCACAAGTGTGCCATTGTTTTTGCATATGATACAGTACAGTAGTACACCAGTTCCCTTATACACATCAGCTGCTCATAATGCCAGTATCACATATGCACAATTACATATCATGATGACAGATACATACCACGTGCACACCTTATGCATGCATGAAGTAACAGTGTACAGAACAGTCATATGTACATATGGCATCTTACCTGCATGCTCAGTGTCTTGCTGCTGTGTGGATCCAACCTCCATCATGATGCAAGTCTGATGCTGTTGTTGTTCTGGGGCTGGATCCACGACACTTAGCAGTAGCCCCTCCTGTCTGGTGAGGGGGGATGTGTGGCCACCCCACCTGTGGCAACCTGTTGCCTGCGGATATCTGCAGCATGCTGGCGGACATTTCTAATCAAATCACTGCAGTGATGTCTCACCTGCTCATATGTCCTATCATGCATGCCAACATCATTTATCCTGCTGACAAGGTTTTGCCACAGTGCAGACCTCTCCTGCTGATTCTGGGTGGTGCGTGAAAACAGGATGTCATAGTCACGCACCAGGCTCTGGTGGATCACGTCCTTTGCAGCAGAGTATGCAGGGTTCCTTTTGGAGCCATATCTCCCTGGAAAAGTACACAAACAGGATATCAGCAGAGTATGTCAGCAATATATGGTACACATTCTATACATGAAGTATTAAATTGTAGTTATTACTGCTTGGTTGTAACTTGATTAAAGTGTAGCTATCATTCTAAGTCTTTTGGATTAAGCACTTGGCCTTCAGACCAGTTGTTTTACATTAGGAAGGTTTGTGGCAAGCACTGTGGTGGCAGGACAGGTAGCTTTCATCCTTCTAAGTTGGGAACTGCTGATTGAGAGGCCAGTGTCCAAGTGTATTAGTTCTGGTATAAGCAGTTGGCCTTCAGGCCAGTTATTTAACATTAACAAGGTTTGTGGTCTGCACTCTTGTGTGAGAATAGGCTGTACTCTGCCATTCATAGCTGGGAACTTCTGGTTTAAGGTTTATAGTGCCTGCATATTTGAACTGTATCTTACTGACATTGGTACACCTTGTTTGCTGTAGCATACACTACATCCAAGCCTCCTGAATCTAGCTTTGTTTATATGCTTGTTATTTGTTAGCTTGTTATTTCACTGGTATGCTAATTCCACATAATACACAGCTTCTCAGCACTTCTGTGAATCACTACTGATATCTGCATTGCTTACTGTACTTATTTCCTTGTTACACTTGAAAGAAAGTGACTGCTTGTCGTTTTTGCATTTAGTTAACTGTAACACATTGCACTTAAGTGACCTGGCACTTGCTCACTGAAGCTATCATATCAGTCAGCAGTAGAAATTAATATCAGTACGCCCTCACTCCCCACTGGACCTTGTTTTCAATTATTACGGAATTCACGATAGTATTCTAGCATGTCCAAAGGTCAGTTGTCAATCTCCTCTCCAGTCCAGCTGGTGAGTGTGGTAATCCAGAGGCAATGTTATAACAGCCTCATGTACACAGACAACCCCCTCCTCCTAACAACAAATTCAAACACATGTGAGTGATGCAACCATATACCAAACTGGAGGCTAGGCTCTCTCTACTCAATACTGCCATAACCAGTCAGGAGAAGGAAACCACACTCACTACAATTCCAGTCTCACATAGACCTACCACGACAGCAAAACAAACACATAATCACACAAAAACATGCTCGGAGGCTCAAAATAAAGATCTGCCTAAGCAGCAGAGACCTCCAAAGCAGACACCCAAGCAACCGCTACCCCAAAACAAAACACGTGCAACACATATCTCACAAAGCCAATGTGCTGAACACTCACAGCCCTTAACAGTAAACAACACACCTCATACACTTGTAATAGGTGACTCTATCATCAGGCACACTGACGTCATGTTCACCAGGCTGAACAAGGAGAGGGTCACAGTGAGCAGCCTGTCGGGCACTATGACCCACCACATAACACAAGCACTCAAGTCACTCCAAGGCAAGTACAAATATGACTCACTCATTGTCCATGCTGGTGTGAATGACCTGACATATACCTCCCTGGACTACATGAAAAGAGACAGAAAGGAGCTCTCTGAGTATGTAGCCCAAGACAGTATGACCCTGACCTTGAGTAGCATCTTACCCTCACCAAGAATGATGCCACAATATCAAGGCAAGATGATCACTTTCAACAATTGACTGAAGTACTGGTGTCATTCAAAGGTGATCCAATGCCTGTCAGCTTGGGATGATATGCTGTACAAGCCACGATGCTTTGCTAGGGACAGCTTGCACCTGTCACCCCTGGGCTTTTGGATTTTGGCAAAGGCTCTTGCTACACCCATAGTGCCTTTATTAGGCAAGGCTCATAAGGCAAACCCACATCCATAAGTATCACAAAGGATGAGGAACTAAGAGTAATGCTACTCAATGCCAGAAGTCTAAACCTCAAGATACACGCACTCAAAACTCTACTTAGCATTATGGACATCGATATCTGTACAGTAACAGAAACCTGGTTCAGGTTTCCCAAGAGCACACCAGCACTACCAGGTTATACCTGTTACCATTCTTGTCGGCCCCAACACTTGGACCAAACAACAAAAGGAGGGGGAGTATCAATATTCATCAAAGATACCCACACCTCCACATTGGTGGCAAAGTACCACATAGGTGTTAAGCCATTAAGTACAGAAGAAGTAATTGGGGACCTGGGGAACAAACTTGATAGCAATCTGTCATTTGACAACCACGTGGCCAAAGTGGATTGAAAAACATGTTATATAGCCCAGCTAATCATGAAGGGATTCACATGTACATCACGGGAGGTCATTGTGCCTCTTTACTCATCCATCATCAGGCCTATAATTGAGTACAATGCCCCTTTTGGGATGTACCTAACCAGACACCTACAGCAACTGGAAAACCCCAACAGTACCTCATCAAGAGGATCAAAGGGCTCAAACAGATGCCATATGCTGCCCGGTTAAAGAGAATCCAGCTGGACTCAGTGGCATACTGCCTGTTCAGAGGCAATCTGTGCCTGACGTATACAGCCATGTCCAACCCAGAAGTAATGGACATGCTGCACCTCAGGAAATCAAAATCCCATACAGCCACATGCTCAAGAGACCTGAACCTTAGCACTGAAATAAATAGGACATGCTGGAGGGACAGATTCATAACCCAGAGGCTCCCTTCACTCTGTAATGAACTCACAGTACAGGTTAGGCAGAGTCCCTCATTGACTCTCTTCCATAGGAATCTGGATGAGTGGATGGGAGATCATAGTTGTACCCCGGGTATCACGTCTATGTCACTGTTAGACAGAGGCACAGTATACTAATCTCGGAAAAGCGCATAGCAAAATAAATTTTAATTGGGTGGCAAAAGACAAATACATTCTGGCTAGGCTTATTAATGCCCTAGGGCAAATAGCCTAGTATGAACCTATGAACCTATGTGTACTGCTATACTACTTCTGCCATATGTTGCATGTGTGTGTGTTGTGGGGGATGCGCAGGTAATGGCCAGATATTTCTGCACAGGCAACACTTCTGAAACACTCTGGGTGTTCATCCCAACATACTGTATGTGTGTTGCCATCCAACACTGTGATGTGGACACACATTACTCAGCCTGGATATACATATCCCAACAACACCACAAGCACAGTACACTACCTTGCTATGTATGTATGTAATTACACAGTTATTCACTAGTTAGGACTGTGATGCTATCCATGCAGCCCACTGGGCCAGTGGAAGCCACAACACACACTGCTGGCCCCTTTGCAAAAGCTTACCACAGACATCCCACATAGTGCATGTAATGTGCACACACATATCTAACCCAGACCATATGCACACCACTTATTTATCCTGTCCTGTGGACTACAGATACAGGCACATTGTATAACAATAGCAGGAGGCTACTGCAGCACAGAGCAGATTCACATGAAGGCAAGGCATCTGTGGTCAGCAGTGGTAAGATGCTTCACATTCACCAAATGCACAGATATTGGCAACATTGTTGCAGACAGTTTAGGTGCAGGTATCCCCCCCCCATTCTCCTACACAAGTGGAATTAGTTATCACAGATGAATGTAACCTCCCTATCATCTCACATGTCCAGGTGAGGGCCACCCTCAACATTGCAGAACACACAGCATCACTGTTACAAAATAGTATCCCTGGATGTGTGATACGTTCACCCCTAGAGGACATAGCACCACATTACAGACTGATATTAAACCCTGGCCATACTACAGGATATGTACCTGAACAGTGCCATACATACACAGTGGTCCCACACCAATGAGGAGGAACCTCTACTGACCCTGGGAACTACTGCATTATATGCATAACTGGCCTTGTGTTCTAAGCTATGGAAGTTTTAAGTATGGAAGACATGTACAGCAATATTACATATGTATATATATATCAGGACTATGTACACACAACCTATCTCATGGACATACCTATAGATAGTGAACTATGATACATTTGGAGGTTTCACAGTAAACACAGTATTAACCTGCTACTTTGCATTACCTGTGTTTGTGTCAGCTGTTGCTGTGTCACTGGTGCTACTTGCTGTTTGCTGCTGCTGCTGCTGGTTTTGTTGCTGTGATGATGCAGTTTTTTTTATCACTGCCTTTATTGCGTTATTTCTTTCTTTCTTTCTTTCTTTCTCTCTCTCTCTCTCTCTCTCTCTCTTTCTCCGTCAGTTTGGTGCAATGAATGTATTGCATGTGTGGAGTGTTAGTACTGGATGCTTTTGTAGGTATCTGCATAGGTCCATGTGATGGCCTCTGCACCAATTGTAAGGCAGCATTTGCTAATTGCATGCAGCCAGTTGTGTACTGATTGCATGTCTCACTGTGATTTCAGGACAGTGCTAAAAAAGGGTATGTGAGATAGGCATTGCCCTTTCAGATTGTAAGGGCGTGGACCATGCTGGTATGCTGTCGACAGTGTTCTGTGAGTGTGAAGGTTAGTAAGTCTCTCATGATTCATGCT
Source organism: Protopterus annectens (assembly GCF_019279795.1). Lineage (NCBI taxonomy): Eukaryota > Metazoa > Chordata > Ceratodontiformes > Protopteridae > Protopterus > Protopterus annectens. Next base: position 1,289,874,147 of record NC_056733.1, on the reverse strand, counting down.
GTGTTGTAAATTCAGGTTGCTGCATTTCTCTCACCTGTTCCCTGTAGTGAGTGTGTATGCATACTGACACCTACAACTATATTTCCATATGTATTAATATATATATATATATATATATATATATATATATATATATATATATATATATATATATATGTGTGTATATACGTGTGTGTGTACATATACATACTTTCATATATGTACATTAGCTTACATTATTAAGTACAAGCTAACAATTAGCAGGGCTGTTTCTGTTAACACTAAACTAGTATGGGAATCCAGTAATTAGGACAGTAAAAGTCTACCTGACATGCTTTGGGTAGTACACATCCTATATTGCCTTTATCTTCATTCCTACTATTACATGTTATACTTATTTTAGCACTATATTCCTGTATGAGAGTCATGGCTTAGTGGTAGGTCCTACAGACTAGTGTTACAATGGTCTTGTGGTAGGGCCTAATAGTATGCTTTTATTTTGCTTTCAAATTGAGTACAGGGCCTGTCAATCAAAGTGCTGAAGGCACCTTTCAGCAGTTAAAAGGGATAGTAAGTCTCACAGGAGTCAGGCTGTGTTGTAGATTCTGGTTGCTGCATTTATCTTCACTGTTTCTTGTAGTGAGTGTGTATGAATACTGACACCTACAACTATATTTCATATGTATTAATATATATATATATATATATATATATATATATATATATATATATATATATATATATATATATATATATATATATGTGTGTACATATACATACTTTCATATATGTACATTACCTTACATTATTATGTACAAGCTAACAATTAGCACGGCTGTCTGTTTCTGTTAACACTAAACTAGTATGGGAATCCAGTAATTCGGACATTAAAAATCTACCTGACATGCTTTGGGTAGTACACATCCTATATTGCCTTTATATTGATTCCTACTATTACATGTTATATTTATTTTAGCACTATGTTCTTGTATGAGAGGCATGGCTTAGTGGTAGGTCATACAGACTAGTGTTACCAAGGTCCTGGGTTCGAGACTGACAGTAGGAATTTAATTTTCTTTCGAAATGAGTACAGGACCTGTCAATCCAAAGTGCCAAAGGCACTTTTAAGCACTTAAAACAAGGTCTGCACTCATTTTGGCGGAGTTAACGCATGCGCACTAGCGGTGAGCTCCGCTAACACACGCGCACACCTGCGCTATTTTCTTTGAAAGAAAAGAAAAAGGGGTGACAAGAAAGTGGTGAAAAAGGAGTCACAAAGAGGGTAAGACAGTAAGGAAACAAGCTTGGGATTTGCAGGAGGGATGTAGGTGAGGCCCATAGCTGCCCATGTCTTTCTCAGCAACAGCTGTGCATGTGTATGTAATTTAGTGTGACATTTGAAACCTTCCACCCCTGAGAGAGGTGTCAGGACAACATTAATACCTGTTGTACAGCCAGTTGTAATTAACAGTTTCAAAGTCCAGCGGACATGTGTGCAACATGGACAGCTATGTATGGGGCGTAATTTTTTTGTGGGGACAGAGTGCCCTTTTTTTTTTTTTCAGGTGAGAGTGGTATGTCAGGTGAAGGTAGTCGGTATAGCTGGGGAGGTAGGTTGGGTAGGTTAACAGACAAGACAGACAAGACGCATACAGGGGCGGTGTGTGACATGTGGGGGGGTTACACAATTGACGTGGATGGAGGTTGGGATATCCAGGGCACATGAGCCCACAGATGGCAACAGTGGAACTGATATCCCCACCCATAGGCAGTTGCCACTGTTCCTTCACAGCCCAGGATGGGGCTGTGCTAGGGGCTGTGCAGGCGGGACAACGGGCATGCCGTAAGCTGTGCTACCTAGGCCTCAAACTAGCGTAGGGGCCCAAGAACAGAGTCTTGAATCTCCCTTCGCACCACAGACCGGACACCTTGGAGGGTGAGTGGACGGGCTCCTCCGGCCACACTTGCAGAGGGGGGACAGGCCCCATCCCCTGCAGCGCTTCCACCCGAAGGTGGCACAGGGCCACCGGAGGAGGGTTCGGCCTGGGCACTAGTGCCAGGTGCAATCGCCAGATGAGGTGGGAGAGGTGGGTCCGCTGGGACCTGCCTTCCCAAGCGTTCTAGGTTTGTGAGTATGTTATGTTAGTTTGGGTTAGTAGCATATTATTCAATTCAAATTAGTTGTAACAGCATGCATTGGTATTCCCATTAAACAAACACCCAGATATTAACACCATTGAACAACAGGCATATCAATATCACATGCATTATTTGAACAGAAATACACAATCAAACAACATGCAGCGTTGATTAATGGCAACAGGCCATCAGGTTTGCAGGTATGAACAGGGCACATGCAACAACGGACATGCATATATTTTTGAAACAACAGGACAAATGTCCATGGTTAATGACATTTTCACATACCAATATTTAGTGAGTTTTTTAATTTGCAATTATAGGGTGGGGTGGAGAAAGAAAATGTTGACACATTCATAAATTATACATTGATATACATTTGTAATAGAAACACAATTAACTTGTGGGTGATAGTTTTCAAATGAGTTTTAATTGACTGTCATGCTAGACCTGTTACAGATACATCACTATCCTAGTTATTTTGAATTTGATCAGATACATCATCCTGCTACATTTTAATGACAGGGCAGGGGACAACTATGGATGTTTAGTATGTCAGACAATCATTCATTCTATCTGAAAATTGTTGACTGTGATCACCATATACAGATTTTGGCTTAAACATTCAAGATTCAGACACACTGAAATCAGTTTGGGATGTTAATTTTTAACTCACACATGCATTTAGTTCTGTAGAACCACACTGAGGCTTATATATTCAGGAGTTATTACTACTTTATTTATTGATACATGACCCTTTCTGTCACTCTCACACATCCTGCTATTTCACAGTTCAGGTTGGTACTTCTAGGCTTTGTTCACATATTAGACCTGTGGTGATTCAAATACTTTCCAGCAGCCTCACTTCTGTCATGATTCAGCATTTCAACAGGGGATATATCTCACATGTGAGTATCTCAGCTTCTGAAGCTGTACTCTTGAGACTACTGCAGGTTATACTACATTTAATTAATGGTGGGACATCTGTATTACAGAACTATTTATTTCTATCAATTATATTTCCAGTTTCACTTACATACTGATGAACTTGATGCAGCCATACCTGCACACTTTCACTTGTTGCTTGCACATTCAATTACTTTTAATGAATACACTGTAGTGTTCTGCTAAGTGCTACACTATAATATTTATTTACAAGTACTAGGTGGGGTTACTAACCTGCATGGTGGCGCAGCCGCACCAGCCTGCTGTCATGTGCCCTGTGATTCACAGAGCGGACACCTGCAGCTGTAATACAAAACAAGTAATATTGGAATACACATCTCCATGGTATCAGCTAGTTGAATTCCTTAAATACATAAGTAAAATGTAACTTACTCAGTAGTGGGGCATTGGGCATATCCCGGGCCTCCTGGATCCATTGGGTCAACTGGTCTTGCTTGCGTCACTTCAGGTCAGCATGGTGGTGACGGACCTGCTCATCAGTACGTGGAATCCCAGTAGCACTGGTGAGATCATGAGCCAACTGGTCCCATGCCTCCGCCCTGTATGCTCCCCATGAGACCTGGCCCTGCATGAGTTGGGCCTCATGATGATGAACTAGGAGCCAGACCATGTATCTGGACTCCTCAATGCCCCACCGCTGTGCTCGAAAGCAACGTCCCTCCCCTACTCCACTCATTCTGCCTGCAGGTCTATTCTACAATCGTTTATGCTGTGTATTCCCACCTATGGGGCTTATATATGCCGATTTTCCCACACATTTCTATGATTGGCCATTTTGGAATTGTATCAACTTCACAGAAACTGCTTTATCATGCTCCATTTTGGATTACATCCTATATATATGCTATTTCTGCATTTCTAAGTGCTGCTGTCATGGCTTAGTGGTTTAGTACCTTGACTCTAGTGCATGGTATCCTGGGTTCGAATCTGACCACTGATTTTTAATTTTTATTACTGTCTAGACAGGCTGAGGGGTGTGTCTGTGTAAAGGTACTTTTGATAGAGCTTGCTTAACGTTGCCCAGCGGTTAGCTTGTGGGTGCGGCGAGCACCTCTGCGCAAACGGTGTGCACTGGGTTAAACTTTAATTGGCTATTAACACACATGTTAAGCTAAGCACAGCTAGTTGCACACAGTTTGAGCCTGTTAAACCAGTGCTTAGCTACAGACAAGCAATTTGCAGCCTTTGAAACACTACTCAGCTACGGGCACTCTGTCTCACCTTGTCTGACAGCGGCTTACCTATCAGTACATTTCTAAATAATTTTATTATTGTATTACTTGAAAATATATGATCCATTTCATTCCATTTTACAAAAGGAAATACTTTTATATTTGTACAATACTGTCAGGGGCCTTTTTAGTGCTTATTTACAAAAAAAAAAAGGATGTTGTGTGGGTTTAAACCTTGCCTGCCTGCTCTTAAGCCGAAAACTCTACCGCTATGCTATTACTTCTTGCCTTACTTTGCATATTTAGTTCTTATATCCTTTTCCACTGATTGCTAACTGCAGTTGCGCTAGAAGCACACCCGCGCACACGAGCGCACGCATTAGCAAACATTTACAAGGTTTTAAAAACAAATAAACAAGTTTTCATTTTACATTCTACTTGTTGGAATTGTATGCGTTAATAAAAGAAGGTTTTATATCTCAGCATATTTCTACCACTTGGTTTATTGGATATCTATTGGCTTTATCCCTGAAGCTGTGTTTGGTAAGTTTTCATTTTACATTTTATAACATCTGTTCACTTTTTACATTTTACATTGCTGGTCTGTGGGGGCATGTGTTGTGTAGTGTGTTTATTCACATTTCCATGGCCTCTCTCGTGGGTGTTTACTTTCTGCCATTCTAGACTTCCGGGGGCGTGTCCGCTTGCAGGGCTTAGCCTACGGACATGCCCCCTACTGTCTTACACGGACCGTGTAAGACTTACAGTGTGATTCAGCATGCCTCATGCACCTCATGCATATGCATGACATGCTGACATCACACCGTTTAACTGCAGCCTCTGTGTAAGAGTTATAACTCTTACACGGAGGCTTCCTGAATCCTGCCCTAAATGTTTTAGCTGAAATTTTTAGATGTTTCATTTCGAAGTAATATAATATGCCTACACCCATATGTGTGTGTTTGTGTGTGTATGCATGCACATACATAAAACAAAAACACAGATATATATACACACACATTTAAATATTTATGTATATATTATTGGCACACTTTTATAATCGAAACTCCTAAATTTTGAAATCTGTTTTATCTACACAGTTTGGTCAATAAAACAGATGGCTGACAGGTGTGCAAAATTGACAATTCCTGAGGTTGAGAATATGCCCCTACCTCAGGAACTGTACAATGTTGGAGTTAGTATATACATTTATTGGGGACACAAGATGATGATTTTACTGTCCTGCAAAAAAGTTTTGTTTTACATGGAATGAGGTTGTGCCTCTGAGCATGCATATTATGGTGTTAACCATTTTTTTTTTACGTTGTGATTTTTTGTGTCCTAATGAAGTCTAGACTATTTTTTATAGATCTGTATAATCGTTTGTGTACATATAGGGAGATTCTTTAGTTTAATCTCGCATGCTAGTTCTGATCGGTTACCTCTCATCTGTCATATCTGCTTCATTCACTGTTTATAATATTAACAGAGGCCATTACTGACAATAACAGCAAGTACCACAGTGTAATCATTTAGACATATCAATAACCAAACTGGTGACCAGATTCCATATACTATGAGAGGGCTATCAAACACTTAAATGCATTTATCTTGTGTGTAAATTTGCCAGTCAGTGCAAGCTAAGTATTTCATTTTCTACTACTGGTACACATTTTTTATAGTTCTGTTGGCAACCACATAATAACATGAAATGCTTCAGAAACAAATTAATGATGTTTTCAGCATGACCCTTATCAAAACAATTAATGTATCAGGAATATGGACATTATCTTACAAATTTTATTACTGCATAAAAAATGATATGGTTGAATGTGTATCAAGCCACCTCCCATAATATTTTAATCTTTATGGTATAAATACTTTCATTTTATAAATTGCCTTACCCACCTTTATAATAAAGATTGGAGCAGATCTGGGAAGTTTCCTATCAAGTTATAAGCACAGATTGGAGAACCACTCCTGTATGAGATACTACTCAATCTCGATGGATTAAAATTATACTATAGTGTTTATGCTATTAAAATGACATACATTATTAGAGCTGTACATTTTATTTATTTTTTCAGTTTAATAACTGGGTAAGTGGACTGGTCAACATATAATCTGTAGCCAAGACCTGGGAACCATGGTAAAAAACACAAACAGAATTATATGTAGACTAAAGAGTATACTTACATACAGTATATATCTAAATGAGTCACTTTGTTTAGCTGAATCTCATTTCACTGAATTTCATTTTACCCCAGCCACTTCGCTGAATACTCAAATTACTGAAAACTCATTTCACTGAATCTCATTTCACTGAACTGAAGTTAGTATATATGGCAATCTGTAGAGCACTGTAAGGCAAGTAAAATGTATATGCCCTTTTCCTCACTGTAGTGCAATCCTGGAGTGGCATAGCTCCAGATTTAGAGTACATATTGTCTTCCAGAGAAAGTTCGTCATTGGTATTGTAACTATGCATGTCTATTGTTTAAAATGTATTGTTCTGAGGTTTTTGGTAAAATACAATATAAAACAGGTGGGCTACACCCCTCAATGTAGGGGGCTATACCCCCACACACCCCCTAGCTATACATATATATATATATATATATATATATATATATATATATATATATATATATATATATATATATATATATATATATATATATATATATATATATATATATATATATATATATATATATATATATATATATATATATATATATATATATATATATATATATATATATATATATATACTAACTTCAGGATGCACTACAGTGGGGAAAAGGGCATATACCTTTTACATGCCTCACAGTACACTACACAGTGCCATATATACTAACTGCAGTTCAGCGAAATGAGATTCAGTGAAATGAGATACAATGAAACAAAGCAGACCCATATATGTATATATATATATATATATATATATATATATATATATATATATATATATATATATATATATATTTATATGCATCCATCCTCAACCCCTTTTTCCCATCTTTGCACTTGGGGTCAAGGTGTCACTAAGGTTGCAACCCCTCAGTTTTTTTTCCGGACTATCCGGAAATCACACTGATTCTCCGGTAGTCTGGAAAAAACTGTTCAAACTCTGGTATTCTGTTTCAAAAAGTAAACTGACTATCGAAGTTTGTAAATTGACTGATTTACTATGTTTTTTTGTAGAAAAGCATAGTAAATCAGCTGAAAGCAAGAAGTAGGAACAGAAAAAGAGGGCGCTCCCTGCTGGGTGATGTCACTGTGATGTCACAAATGGGCAGAATGTGGATGGGAGAGAGGGTGGGGTTGGCAGGGTTACTGGTGACTCGAGGGGTGTGGCTTTACTCCGGTTTTAGCCACAATAAAAGGTGGCAACCCTAGGTGTCACTAACAGTAACAATCATCTCAAGCCAAGGTTTGCACCGCTGGGTGCCTAGCCCTTCCATGGTGGTTCATCCATACCACTCCCTCGCACACACACACACACCTATGGGCAATTTAGAAAGTCAAGTCCACCTACTGCATGTCTTTGGAATGTGGAAGGAAACTAAAACACTTGGAGGAAATCCACACAACCACAGAAAGAACATGCAGGCTCTCTACAGAATGCACCCCAGTTGAGAATCAAACTGGAGAATCTCTTGCTGTGAGGCATATATATATATATATATATATATATATATATGGTTCTACCTTAGATAAACGAAACACCACATAACCGACAAGCAGTTAACTGACACGACAACACCGAAAACGTACATCACCGACAACGTAAATGACCGACTCTGAACACGCCGACATTGGTATGCTAATAGCCCCTCTCGCTCCTACCACGTTCCAGGTAATGTGGTAGGAGCGAGAAGCGCTATTAGCATATCAATGTTGGCGTTTTCAGAGTCGGTTATTTACTTTGTCGGTGATGTAAGTTTTCGGTGTTGTCGTGTCTTGTCGGTTATGTGGGGTTTTGTTTATCTAAGGTAGAACCATATATATATATATATATATATATATATATATATATATATATACATAGGACTACCTGATAACACCGACATGCTAAAACACCGACAACTAAATCACCGACACCACAAAACCAAAATTTCAAAAACACGAAACTTCACATGCCCGACAAACCACAATCCCGACAATCAAAAATCAACAAACAAAACAAATCCCCTGTCCAAAAAGCACACACACAACACAAGCACACCAAAAACCTTACAAACCTACACTAAACCTTACATACACAACTATCTGTGGTGGTGCTGCGGTAGCGTTGTTGCCTCACAGTATGATGTTGTCCTGTTTGATTCTCAGCTAACGAGTCTTCTGTGTGGAGACATGCGTGAATGGGTGTACCTTCGTTGAAGGTTGTGCGTCAGAGCTGGCAACTCGGTATGTAAAAATCTACTGCCAATCATTAGCGGACCGGAGTTCCGCTGTGGCGACCCCTAACCGGGAAAAGCCGAAAGACACAACAACAACAACACAACTATCTAAGCACTAACCTTAACCCAAACCCTAACCCTAAGGTCCGCCACTATCGCACACTCACCTAACCCATGCCCTAACCCTAACTCAATTAACCCGCCCCTAACCCTACATTCTGTCACTATCACACATTCACCTGACCCGCGCCCTAACCCTAACTCACTTAATCCCCCCTAACCCTACAGTCCATCACTATCGCACACTTACCTTAACATGTCAGTGTTCTCAGCATCGGGATTTTCAACTGTCGATTATCTCCGTTGTTGATATTCCGGTGACGGTGTTCTCATTGTCGGCGTTGTGGATTTTTGGTGTTATCAGGTAGACCCATATATATATATATGTATATATATATATATATATATATATATATATATACATATATATATATATATATATACATATATATATATATATATATATATATATATATATGTATATATATATATATATATATATATATATATATATACATATATATATATATATGTGTGTGTATGTATGTGTGGTTGTGTGTGTGTGTAGAGATATATAGATATATAGATATATATTCAAGTGCAGCTTGGACAATTGGATGGGAAACTGGAAATTTATCCCTGGTTTGGCACACTCTAATGGACACAGGTAACCTGTAAATGGTTCATCTCCCAGGCCCATGCTTATACTTATCAAGGGTATCAGAACTTGTCAGAGATTTGGGATGCATGGCTAGACTTAAAAAGGCCCTTGTAGTCATTAGCCTAGTAAACACCTATTACTAAATATACAGAACCAACTGATATTGCCAACATCCTAGCAGATAGGTTCAGTGCTAACTTTACCCCCCTCTCACCCCCTAGAGGGCCCATCTCTATACCTGAAGAATGCAAAGTTCCTATAATCACGGCTGCACAGGTAAAAACCACACTCTTCAAAGCCAAGAATACAGCATCCATGGGACCTGACAATATCCCAGGCTGCGTTCTACATGAACTACAGAATGAACTGGCACCCTACCTAAGTACCATGTTCAATCATAGCCTCACCTCAGGCTTTGTACCCACTGAATGGCGCACCGCGACAGTTATCCCACTCCACAAAGGGGGAGCCACGACGGACCCTGGGAACTACCGCCCCATTAGCCTGACGAGCCTGGTCTGCAAGGCCATGGAACGTATCATCGTGGAACTCATAAACAAAGACATTGGTAATCTCCAAACTCTGGACCCTACTCAGTTTGGATTTGTAAAAGCAGATCATGTCTCCTAAACCTGATTGACTTCTTTGAAGCAGTCACCAAAGCCATAGATGAGGGTAAAATGGTTCACATAGCTTATCTAGATCTCGCCAAGGCTTTCGACACCATTCCCCACTCTGGAATTATAGATAAGCTCACTAAACTAGGTATAAATCCCTATGTCACAAGATGGGTTGCCAACTGGCTCACGGACAGAACCCACACTGTGAAAGTAGAGGATTCCAAATCTGACATCAGACCAGTGACAAGTGGAGTACCACTGGGTTCAGTCCTGGGTCCTATCCTGTTTGGTATCTAGTTTTCTGAAGTGCAGGCCACCTCAGAACGTCTTTGGCTAACAAAGTTTGCAGATGACTGCAAACTAGGAGCCATAATCGAAACTCCTAACGATGTGGACAAACTATAAAAGGGCCTCACTGAGACAGATACCTGGTGTCAAAGCCATGGCCTGAAGCTCAATGCCAGAAAGTGTATTGTCATCCCCTTTGGTAAAAACTCTGTGCCCATGAACTACCACATAGCTGGTAGTCTACTTAATGCCGAAAATGTGATAAGAGACCTTGGGACACAGGTAGACAGTAGTCTCTCCTTTGATAATCACATTGCCACAGTGGTCAGGAAATCCTTCTACGTGGCTCATCTCATCACAAAAGGATTCTCATACAGAAAAAAAGAGGTCATTGTTCCCCTCTACTCATCACTCATTAGACCCATTATAGAGTACAATGCCCCTTTTGGTATGTACCTCACAAGACATCTACAACAACTGGAAAGACCACAGAAATACCTCACAAAGAGGATTGCTGGCCTCAAACAGATGCCCTGTGCAGACTGTCTCAAAAAACTACAGCTTTACTCCATCGCATATCGCCTACTAAGGGGCGATCTCTGCCTAACATACAAAGATATATCAAACCCAGAGCTGTTGGACATGCTCCACTAAAAGAAATCCCAATCCCTCCGAGCTACATGCTCTAGGGACCTAAACCTTGTCACCACAATAAACAGAACATGCTGGAGGGATAGATTCCTGTCCCAGAGACTTCCCATACTCTGGAACAGACTACCAATCTATGTCAAGCAGAGCTCCTCATTAGCACTCTTCAAGAAAAATCTTGATGATTGGATGGGAAATGAGAAATTCACCCCGGGGATCACTTCTGTGGCTCTGCTCAACAGGGGCACAGGAAAATAATTTTCTTGGGTGGCGAAAGCCAGGGTACATTTTTTGGCTAGGCTTGTATTGGCCCTAGGGCCGATAGCCTAGTACCTACCTATGAACCTATGAACCTATGAACATACTGCTCATTGCTTTTTTTTTTTGCAATCAATTGAAGTTCCAAAACAGAAAAAAAGTACTGATGTTTTTAATAGTCCTTGTATTTCAAAAAAAATAATATTCAGGACGGTTACTAGGTATTACTTTATCAGTTTCCACATTAGGTATTACCGATTTATTTTGGCCATGGTGTTTGCTATTGAAGAGATTAACCAAAGGCAAGATCTGTTACCAAATGTAACACTTGGATTTAACATATATGATGTCTGCTATTCTGTAGAAAGAGCTCTTAAAGGAACAATGGACTCCTTATCAGGAAACAAAGGTACTGCTCCAAATTATAACTGCCAGTCAAAGGCAGTGGCGTTTATTGGTGACTTACCTTCGACCTTATCCCTTCCAATTGCTAGATTGTTGGGATGCCTTAAGTACCCACAGGTAAGGTTAGAACATGAATGTATTTAATATGCAGCTTGTCCACACTGGATCTACTACAAGAATGCCTTTTCACTATAGCACCCTGAACTCTGCAGAAATATGACCAATGGACAAAATATAATGCATTATTTTTGTTCTGATTTTTTTCTTCCAAATGGTTTCATGCTTGGTTGACTGGGTGATTAAATAGCAAAATCACTTTGGGTCAGTAGTTATAAATATGTAGATTTTGTGGAGCTTTGTATGCAATGCTGCTAAATGCTATGCAAGTATTCTGTATAATGTGTATGTACTACAGTCATAATTTCTTGTAGTTGCTATCTGCACATTGGTTGATTTTTATCCAGGTTGGCTTTTCTCTGACAGTTTACCCATAAAATTAGAATATATATAAGTAGTGGGTGGAATGTTTAGGTGGGTTTGCCCCCTACAAAAAAATGCAGTTTTGTTTCTTTTAGCTGAGAAATATGCATTGCTACCCAGCCACCTTTATGAATGCACTTGCAAATGGAATAACCAAGTATTTTTGCTAGCCTTGTTTATTTCTAAAGCAAAGGAATGAAACATGTCAAAGCATGTCTGGTTCTGCTTTCTACTGCTGGTTACTGCCATCCTACTTTTGTATATCCTTTGTGTTTCCTGATTTCATGGTGGCATGAATTTCTCTCCTGTAATCACTGTATTACAGCGAGTTCTAGTTTAATTTTAAAATGATATAAAAGAGATTGATTAATTTTACAGGAAGGGTGATTCATAAAAATATTATAGTCATCAAAAATATTTATTAGTGTGTATGATAGAGATAGCATCAAAAGAGAAGTAATACAAACAACTAATGGTCGTCCTGTAAAAAGGACAGGATAAAGATAAAATAACAGTCAGACCACCAAGGCAGAGTGCATAAAAAAGAAAGCAGGCAAATGTAGAGTAAAATACAGGTTTAACAGATTCAACAGGATTAGTGGTTTCACGAAATGTGCTTCGCCAGATCCTATAAAAACATAATAGAAATAAACCACTATTTAAAATAGAAATAACCAATCAAAAAAAACAGGTAGCTAATGATGTAATTGGCGAGCCTTTAAGGCTGATTTTAAAAGTATATTAAAATTCAGCCCTGGTGATCTATGTGCCTGTAGGGCTGCTAGCCATTTCATTTCCATTAACTCAGTTTTGTTGACGATATTCCCACCTCTAATACTATTTTTAATAACTTCTATAACAGTAAACTTAAAAGAATGTCCTATGTTAGACTTAATATGTTTATAAAGGGTGTTAAGGCAGTTCTTTCTCCTATTGTAGTGCAAAACTCATGTACACCTAACTCTACCTACACACCCAGCAATACCATCTTCTCTCCTATAGAGAACATGGCTTCTAGTCTGTCCAGAGAACCCTAATGGCACTTTGGACTCTGACAGATAACATCCTGCCAAACATTGAAAATTATAACATTACATGCACCCTTTTACTGATCTGTCAAAGCATTCAGTCCAACTACTCACTTGTCATGAATGCAGTCTCAAACATTTGGGATCAGTGCAGACTACTTACCTTTGTTTAAAACCTTACAAAATGGACATGTTAAACTCAAACTTAAAAGTATAATTGTCCCCCCTTATACCACCAGCTTCTTAAATGAGCTCCTGAAGATTACATTCCTTTCCCTCACTCTCAGTTTTCATTGACAAATCATCCTGGGACCATTCCCAGTGCCATCTACCCATTTATGCACATCACTTGTTCTTCCACAGAGCCTGTGCATTCCCACACTATAATCCAGTCAAAGCTCTAGTCTGACCTGCATTTAACTCATAATTGGTCTATCCAGAATAATCATCTTCTGAGCCACTCTGAAACCAAAACCATGCTTTATGGCACATCACACAAACTAACTGCCCAGGTAGCCTAACAATTTCTGACTTGAGCAATACTAACATTGAAGTCACAGCTCTCATACTAATATAGGCCTGTGGCTTGACCAATCACTGACTTTCCACCACCACATAGAAAACAGAGCAAAATAACCTCTACTTTTCTGCTCCCCTAAAAATCTCCCCTCCTCACCATTGTTAGGACAGCATTTGGTAATGCAGTCTTTGCCCAAGTAGTGTGGCCTTTTTATTATTGCTTCAGCCTCCAAACATAATGCCACTTCTTTTCAACCCATATCTAACTCTATTTGTCATTTTATCACTGACTACCTTCTTGAACAAAGCAATGCTTCACTATTGAAAAATCAAAATGACTCCATGTTAAACAGAGGCTCAAATCCTTTCCTTCACTCTCAATCTTCATGAAAGTTCATCTTCTATAACTTGTGTCATGATTCACAAAGTGCACCACCTCTCACCACTTCAATATCCTCCCTCCTAACATCTGCTCACACTGCTTTAATAATTGCTTCCTCACTCTGGCAGGCCCCACTACAACTCAATGAAAATCTCAATCTTACTAAATTCAGACAATATATCATTTTCCACCTTAATCTTTAAGCTTAAGTGCATCTGCATCCAACAAGGACATCACCTAATTAAGTAACTCTTGTGCTTCTCTCTTAACTGCCTAACCCATTCCTTACTCTTTGTATCAATATTCCAATCTACATAATTTGTTCACTTCCATTCTCAGACTTACCCAACTCAGCAGCCTCTATATAGTCTTCAAATAATTACAACTTGCTTTTTGTCTAGTCATTTTGTAGAAACTGTACTATTTTTGTGGATTATTTATCACTTACAGAGCTTACTCCGATATTTATACTGCCTGATGATTTGCATATAATTTTTTACATGACTTTTATGTTGTATTATTGCTTACATGCTGTGTACTAGCTGTTAATATTTTTTCCTGGGCTATGCCTGCAAATGTGTACTCCTGATCAGCCGACTAACCTAGTAAACAGATGCAAATAAAAATAATAATAATAATAAAACAGATACACTATATTTGTGACAGAAGTGTGATGAGGTCACTTTCGTAAGCACATTACATGCTAGGACATAGTTAAGTCTGTAGATTCTAAGTGAATATGACTCATTCTGGTTTTAGTTTGCCCTAGAAATTTTATTTACGCTATTAGAGAAATCTGTACAGTAGAGAAAGTTGGACGCACTCATGAAAGTCAGTAGATGAAGCAGTACCTGGAGTGATGACAGGGTCTATAATTGCTAATTTTACTTTTACAGAAAAGCATAGTAAATCAGCTGAAAGCAGGAAGTAGGAACGGAAAAAGAGGGCGCTCCCTGCTGGGGGATGTCATTGTGATGTCACAAATGGGCAGAATGTGGACGGGAGAGAGGGTGGGGTTGGCAGGGTTACTGGTGACTCGAGGGGTGTGGCATTACTCCGGTTTTATCCACAATGAAAGGTGGCAACCCTAGGTGTCACTTTAACAGTAACAATCATCCCGAGCCAAGGTTTGCACTGCCAGGTGGCTAGCCCTTCCACAGTGGTGCATCCATGCCACTCGCTCGCACACACACTCGCACCTATGGGCAATTTAGAAAGTCAAGTCCACCTACTGCATGTCTTTGGAATGTGGAAGGAAACTAAAAGACTTGGAGGAAACCCACACAACCACAGAAAGAATATGCAGGCTCTGTACAGAATGCACCCCAGTTGAGAATCAAATTGGAGAATCTCTTGCTGTGAGGCATATATATATATATATATATATATATATATATATATATATATATATATATATATATATATTGAAGACAATATCCCAAACTAGTAACTAAGATGGATACTAACTGCAGATCAAAGTCAATCAGCAAAGACCGTTCCAAGTCCAAGATATCGGGTTTAGTCCCCAAAACTGTCGCACCAGCTCGTATACAAGTCAAAAATAAGCAATTCGCTTATAGGAAATCCTTTATTGAAACGTAAGCGCTTTCACGACTATAAGTCGCTTCCTCAGACGTTAACAAATTTAAAAACTCTTACATTCACCTTTATAAAGAAACATCACATCCTTTGTGAAGACATCACATCCTGTTAAAAAGTCATCACATCATGTCTAAAAGTCAAAGCAACTTGTAAATCCTGTGGGTGCTATCATGTTCATGTCACTGTGTTAGATCACGAAAAAACTGTGATCAGTGTTACACTCCAACAGTTCCTATATCCCGGCATTTTAAAACCGGGATTGCCCTAAATCACAGAATCACATATTCTAGAAGATCACAGCAGCAATTACATACTCAACTAAACTATCAACCATTCATCTCAAGTACATAAAAATTACCCGTAACATTTACGGTAGTGTGTTAGAGTCGCTTACTATGCTTAAGAATAATAACAAATGCTAAGACATTGATCTAAACTGTCAACGACTCAAATCAGATGCGTAACATTTACCATAATCTATTTACATTTAAAATCTCGAGTTTCCAACTCGATGTAAAACCTAAAGACATTTAAAATAAAATAAATAAAGAAGCTGTTATTACAAAATGTTAAAAGTCACAGTCCACTGATTAAACAAAATAGAACTGTGACTGTTGATATATGAATGCATAGTCAGACCGCTACCAGTATTCAAAGGGCAAACACAAGCCCAAAAGCCATCGGTCATAGTAGTACAAACAAGTATTTAAATAATTATGCCTATAAAGTTAAAAACTCATTATTGTAAAGGCCGAAGCTGGAAAAAAATGTGTCCAAATTCTTGTTTCATGTATGGACCATAGTCTAAGTGCCCTAAAGTGTTGCCTGTCGCAAAGTGACAGGACTACGCTGGGTCATTAAACATTATTCTTCAAGAAGGGTTGTAGAAAAGGAACCCTAAAACATTTATTGCACATAATGCTCATATCATTGAGCATTACAATCAACTGTAGACAAGTAGCCAGGGCTATGGCCAATGTCATTACACATAGGAAGACAACACCTGTAGTCGATACTATGGAAAGTAAATATATAAGTAAACGGACCCATATAGACAAGAGGTGAGTGTCAATGCACTAGTGTATGGGTCTTGCCTTAAGTACAGGTCTGATAGATACAGACTCATTCAGACCCAGGCATCTATGTGCGGCCAGTCTCAGGATCCATTTAAGCTTTAAGATTGAGCTTAAATGGATCCTGAGACTGGCCGCACATAGATGCCTGGGTCTGAATGAGTCTGTATCTATCAGACCTGTACTTAAGGCAAGACCCATACACTAGTGCATTGACACTTACCTCTTGTCTATATGGGTCCGTTTACATATATATTTACTTTCCATGTATCGACTAAAGGTGTTGTCTCCCCATGTGTAATGGCATTGGCCATAACCCTGGCTACTTGTCTACAGTTGATTGTAATGCTTGATGATATGAGCATTATGTGCAATAAATGTTTTAGGGTTCCTTTCTATAACTTTCTTGAAGAATAATGTCTAATGACCCAGCGTAGTCCTGTCACTTTGTGACAGGCAACACTTTAGGGCACTTAGACTATGGTCCATACATGAAACAAGAATCTGGACACATTTTTTCCAGCTCCGGTCTTTGCAACAATGAGTTTTTAACTTTATAGGCATAATTAATTATTTAAATATTTGTTTGTATTACTATGATCGATGGCTTTTGGGCTTGTGTTTGCCCTTTGAACACTGGTAGCGGTCTGACTATGCATTCATATATCAACAGTCACAGTTTTGTTTACTCAGCGGACTATGACTTTTAACATTTTGTAATAACAGCCTCTTTATTTATTTTATTTTAAATGTCTTTAGGTTTTACATAGAGTTGGAAACTCGAGATTTTAAATGTAAATAGATTATGGTAAATGTTACGCATCTGATTTGAGTCGTTGACAGTTTAGATCAATGTCTTAGCATTTGTTATTTTTAAGCATAGTGAGCGACTCTAACATACTACCGTAAATGTTACGGGTAATTTTTATGTACTTGAGATGAATGGTTGATAGTTCAGTTGAGTATGTAATTGCTGCTGTGATTTTTTAGAAAATGTGATTCTGTGTTTCAAAATGCCGGGATATAGAAACTGTGGGAGTGTAACACTGATCACAGTTTTTTCGTGATCTAGCATAGTGACATCAATATGATAGCACCCACAGGATTTACAAGTTGCTTTGACTTTTAGACATGATGTGATGACTTTTTTTTTTTTTTAACAGGATGTGATGTCTTTACAAAGGATGTGATGTCTCTTTATAAAGGTGAATGTAAGAGTTTTTGAATTTGTCAACGTCTGAGGAAGCGACTTATAGTCGTGAAAGCGCATTCAATAAAGGATTTCTATAGCGGTATTTTGACTGTATCAGCTGGTTACAGTTTTGGGGATAAACCTGATATCTGACTTGAACGTCTTTGCTGATTGACGTTGCAGTTAGTATCCATCTTAGTTACTGGTTTGGGATATTGTCTTCATTGTATCTTGTTCGACGGGGCTGGTTATTTGGATATATATATATATATATATATATATATATATATATATATATATATATATCTATATATATATATGGGACTACCTGATAACACCGACATGCTAAAACACTGACAACTAAATCACTGACACCACAAAACCAAAAGATCAAAAACACGAAACTTCACATGCTCGACAAACCACAATCCTGACAATCAACAAACAAAGCAAATTCCCTGTCCAAAAAGCACACACACAAAACACAAGCACACCAAAAACCTTACAAACCTACACTAAACCTTACATACACAACTATCTATGCACTAACCTTAACCTAAACCCTAACCCTAATGTCTGCCACTATCGCACACTCACCTAACCCACGCCCTAACCCTAACTCACTTAACTCGCCCCTAACCCTACAGTCTGTCACTATCACACACTCACCTGACCCGCGCCCTAACCCTAATTCACTTAATCCTCCCCTAACCCTACAGTCCGTCACTATCGCTCACTTAACTTAACATGTTGGTGTTACAGCATCGGGATTTTCAACTGTCGATTATCTCCATTGTCGATCTTCCAGTGTCGGTGTTCTCATCATCGGCGTTGTGGATTTTCGGCATTATCCGGTAGACCCATATAGATTTTATATATATATATATATATATATATATATATATATATATATATATATGTATGTGTGTGTGTGTGTGTGTGTGTGTGTATGTGTGTGTGTGTGTTTGTGTATAGATATATAGAGATATATAGATATATATTCAAGTGCAGCTTGGACAATTGGATGGGAAACAGGAAATTTACCCCTGGTTTGGCACACTCTAATGGACACAGGTAACCTGTAAATGGTTCATCTCCCAGGCCCATGCTTACACTTAACAAGGGTATCAGAACTTGTCAGAGATTTGGGATGCATGGCTAGACATAAAAAGGCCCTTGTAGTCATTAGCCTAGTAAACACCTATGAATCTATGAACATACTTCTCATTGCTTTTTGTTTACACTCAATTGCAGTTCCAAAACAGAAAAAAAGTATTGATGTTTTTAATAGTCCTTGTATTTCAAAAAAAATAATATTCAGGATGGTTACAAGGTATTACTTTATCAGTTTCCACATTAGGTATTACCGATTTGTTTTGGCCATGGTGTTTGCTATTGAAGAGATTAACCAAAGGCAAGATCTGTTACCAAATGTAACACTTGGATTTAACATATATGATGTCTGCTATTCTGTAGAAAGAGCTCTTAAAGGAACAATGGACTCCTTATCAGGAAACAAAGGTACTGCTCCAAATTATAACTGCCAGTCAAAGGCAGTGGCGTTTATTGGTGACTTACCTTCGACCTTATCCCTTCCAATTGCTAGATTGTTGGGATGCCTTAAGTACCCACAGGTAAGGTTAGAACATGAATGTATTTAATATGCAGCTTGTCCACACTGGATCTACTACAAGAATGCCTTTTCACTATAGCACCCTGAACTCTGCAGAAATATGACCAAGGGACAAAATATAATGCATTATTTTTGTTCTGATTTTTTTCTTTCAAATGGTTTCATGCTTCTTAAGTACCACAGTTGACTGGGTCCTAAAATCAGTCACAGTAAGTGATTAAATAGCAAAATCACTTTGGGTCAGTAGTTATAAATATATAGATTTTGTGGAGCTTTGTATGCAATGCTGCTAAATGCTATGCAAGTATTCTGTATAATGTGTATGTACTACAGTCATAATTTCTTGTAGTTGCTATCTGCACATTGGTAGATTTTTATCCATGTTGGCTTTTCTCTGATAGTTTATCCATAAAATTAGAATATATGTAAGTACTGGGTGGAATGTTTAGGTGGGTTTGCCCCCTACAAAAAAATGCAGTTTTGTTTCTTTTAGCTGAGAAATATGCATTGCTACCCAGCTAGCTGTATGAATGTACCTGCAAATGGAATAACCAAGTATTTTTGCTAGCCTTGTTTATTTTTAAAGCAAAGGAACGAAACATATCAAAGCATGTCTGGTTCTGCTTTCTACTGCTGGTTACTGCCATCCTACTTTTGTATATCCTTTGTGTTTCCTGATTTCATGGTGGCATGAATTTCTCTCCTGCAATAACTGTATTACAGCCAGTTCTAGTTTAATTTTAAAATGATATAAAAGAGAATAATATTGATATTAACAAATTGATTCATTTTACAGGAAGGGTGATTCATAAAAATATTATAGTCTTCAAAAATATTTATTAGTGTATATGATAGAGATAGCATCAAAAGAGAAGTAATACAAACAACTAAAGGTCGTCCTGCAAAAAGGACAGGATAAAGGTAAAATAACAGTCAGACCTCCAAGGCAGAGTGCATAAAACCAAAAGCAGGCAAATGTAGAGTAAAACACAGGTTTAATAGATTCAACAGGATTAGCGGTTTCACGAAATGTGCTTCGTCAGATCCTATAAAAACATAATAGAAATAAACCACTATTTAAAATAGAAATAACCAATCAAAAAACACAGGTAGCTAATGATGTAATTGGCAAGCCTTTAAGGCTGATTTTAAAAGTATAGTAAAATTCAGCCCTGGTGATCTATGTGCCTGTAGGGCTGCTATCCATTTCATTTCCATTAACTCAGTTTTGTTGATGATATCCCCACCTCTAATACTATTCTTAATAACTTCTATAACAGTAAACTTAAATGAATATCCTATGTTAGACTTAATATGTTTATAAAGGGTGTTAAGGCAGTTCTTTCTCCTATTGTAGTGCAAAACTCATGTACACCTAACTCTACCTACACACCCAGCAATACCATCTTCTCTCCTATAGAGAACATGGCTTCTAGTCTGGCCAGAGAACCATAATGGCACTTTGGACTCTGACAGATAACATCCTGCCAAACATTGAAAATTATAACATTACATGCACCCTTTTACTGATCTGTCAAAGCATTCAATCCAACTACTCACTTGTCATGAATGCAGTCTCAAACATTTGGGATCAGTGCAGACTACTTACCTTTGTTTAAAACCTTACAAAATGGACATGTTAAACTCAAACTTAAAAGTATAATTGTCCCCCCTTATACCACCAGCTTCTTAAATGAGCTCCTGAAGATTACATTCCTTTCCCTCACTCTCAGTTTTCATTGACAAATCATCCTGGGACCATTCCCAGTGCCATCTACCCATTTATGCACATCACTTGTTCTTCCACAGAGCCTGTGCATTCCCACACTATAATCCAGTCAAAGCTCTAGTCTGACCTGCATTTAACTCATAATTGATCTATCCAGAATAATCATCTTCTGAGCCACTCTGAAACCAAAACAATGCTTTATGGCACATCACACAGACTAACTGCCCAGGTAGCCTAACAATTTCTGACTTGAGCAATACTAACATTGAAGTCACAGCTCTCATAGTAATATAGGCCTGTGGCTTGACCAATCACTGACTTTCCACCACCACATAGAAAACAGAGCAAAATAACCTCTACTTTTCTGCTCCCCTAAAAATCTCCCCTCCTCACCATTGCTAGGACAGCATTTGGTAATGCAGTCTTTGCCCAACTAGTGTGGCCTTTTTATTATTGTTTCATCCTCCAAACATAATGCCACTTCTTTTCAACCCATATCTAACTCTATTTGTCATTTTATCACTGACTACCTTTTGAAAACAAAGCAATGCTTCACTCTTGAAAAACCAAAATGACTCCATGTTAAACAGAGGCTCAAATCCTTTCCTTCACTCTCAGACAATCTTCATGAAAAGTCATCTTCTATAACTTGTGTCATGATTCACAAAGTGCACCACCTCTCACCACTTCAATATCCTCCCTTCTAACATCTGCTCACACTGCCTTAATAATTATTTCCTCACTCTGGCAGGCCCCACTACAACTCAATGAAAACCTCAATCTTACTAAATTCAGACAATATATCATTTTCCACCTTAATTTTTAAGCTTAAGTACATCTGCATCCAAGCAGGACATCACCTAATTAAGTAACTCTTGTGCTTCTCTCTTAACTGCCTAACCCATTCCTTACTCTTTGTATCAATATTCCAATCTACATAATTTGTTCACTTCCATTCTCAGACTTACCCAACTCAGCAGCCTCTATATAGTCTTCAAATAATTACAACTTGCTTTTTGTCTAGTCATTTTGTAGAAACTGTACTATTTTTGTGGATTATTTATCACTTACAGAGCTTACTCCGATATTTATACTGCCTGATGATTTGCATATAATTTTTTACATGACTTTTATGTTGTATTATTGCTTACATGCTGTGTACTAGCTGTTAATATTTTCACCTGGGCTATGCCTGCAAATGTGCACTCTTGATCAACCAACTAACCTGGTAAACAGATGCAAATTAAAAAAAAAATAGTAATAAAATAGATGCACTATATTTGTGACAGAAGTATGATGAGATCACTTTCGTAAGCACATTACACGCTAGGACATAGTTAAGTCTGTAGATACTAAGTGAATATGACTCATTCTGGTTTTAGTTTGCCTAGAAATTTTATTTACGCTATTAGAGAAATCTGTACTGTAGAGAAAGTTGGACGCACTCATGAAAGTCAGTAGATGAAGCAGTACCTGGAGTGATGACAGGATTTATAATTGTTAATTTTACTTTTCTACAGGCTCTAACAGCACTGGAGATAACAAGTCAATGGGCGTAATAAGCAGTGCCTCCACAGGAAAGTGTGGAGGGCTTTGTCACCCATGCCCAAAGCAATCTAAAAAGTTATTGCTCTCTTTTGTCTCAGCACTATTGCACCATATGATTTTTGGATGAAGGTCATAAATTCCCTTCAGTGTGATATCCTTTAAACTTTTAGCTTTAACTTTAAAGGAGCATGCCATGTGAATGAAAACCTCAGTAATTATATAATGAATGGTTACTCATCTGTTCAGTGGTCTGACTGTTAAGTAATTCCCTGTGTAAAGCTTCCTGGAGATTTGCATCCTCCCTGTTTTAATATGATCAAGAAAGCAAAGGCTTTGCCATAGTTAATTGTTGTAGGCAGTCCCAATAAAGATGCCTCATGGTTTTCCTGCAAGTGATTGGCAGGTTGATGAGGTTCTAATTACCTCAACAAAACAGGTTTGGTTTTATGCTGAGATGTTGACACAGCTGCATCTGTTTATGACACAGCTATCAAACAGCATTGGGACATTCTTCCCCCATGATTTTGTGAAGTTTTGCATTAGTAGCAGAGATATAGAGGCTTGTTCCCCACATTGTGGTATGGGAAGTATGTTCTCCCAACAGGAACATTTATTTCAGTGTGTACAGGTGTTTAAGTAATCTGTTTTTGCTCAGTAGTGATTGAGCAGATCTATGTACGTATTTTGTTTGCTTATTTATGTATTAACTTTAACTGTGGCTGCCCAGATGAGAAAATCTATTTTCATTAGTCCCACGGGAATAACTCCAAACAAAAAGTTGATCGGAAAATACAACCTGCATATAACACACAATATTGCATCAAACAATAAAGCACCAGTTAAATTTAAAACAAGCAATAAAGGTGATTAGAAAAAGTAAAATTAGCAAAGGAGATGAAAATGGGGGAGCAACTAAAGATGAGGAGATGAGGTGAGACAGGTATGCATGCAGGAGATAAGTCATGTAAATGAATTCTACTGGTTGAAGAAAAAGTATTTCTAAGGTTGTGTGGCAGTATAAACGACACTATAGCTGCATGTTCAGTTTTTGAAAATGTAGCTAGATAGGAGTGATTTGAATTTGTGCTTGTCTTTGGTGCATTTATTCTAAAGTTACCAGTGCAGACATAATATAGATCAGCACACCTATTGGCTGCTGTAAGAATTCAATCCAAGTAAAAAGTAAATTCTCTTAACGAGGGCCCTCTAGCAGAATGTATGAACTAGACATGAGCATCATTTGTTCATACAAGATATGTCACTTGTCTACATATGTAACTTCACACCTTTTGAAAAGCATCCCTATGTTTGACCTGAATCCATCCTTTCTGAAACAACCACAGACAGTAGGCTTCATATAACCAATATATTTACAAATTCATTGCAGCTTATATACTTATTCAGAATGTATAGTTCAAAATCCTTCAAAGCTGTGATTAAAACTATGTACCACTGTTCAGAAAACCTTTATTTAGCTGAATTCTATAGCTCTGTTTGGTATTCACTACCCCGGATTCTCTAAAGCTTGCACGGCGTGCATGATTAGTGTAAGATGAAATTTTGCCAATATGGCAGCTGAGCGATCCACGTATGTGCATGTTTGACGTGCGCGAGCACTGTAGCACTACTGCTGCACGTTCCCAGCCCCGTATGCAAATCACCCCATTTGCAGGTGAAAACCATGTAAATGAGGTAAATTTGCCATCCAGGATGTAGGAATGAGGGTGTGCAGGACTAGCGTAATATGCAGAAATGTACTCGGTTAGTAACCATGTATGGTACTGAAAACTCCAAAACGGAGCTATAACAGCTCCAAATAAAGGATGCATATCATTGAGGAAGCATGCCAATGGTCAAGTAGAAGGCCATTAGCATTGCAAACAATGCCAAATGTACAAAATACAACTTTTATGATATGTCCACCGATCACAGCCGTTGAAGCATAGGGCAGCGGCATGCAAATGGGATTGGTGGAAAAATAAGAAAATAAACCTAAAAAAAGCAGTCTAACTAAAATCAGTATTTCACCAGGCAAGTCAATGGCAGGCAAAAGACAACCTGACCAGTGAGTAGTGGTTGCTAAGGGGGGAGGCACAGTGTGACACATGTAACTATGCATTAGCAGACAATTCTATGCAAATGAGGGGAAGGATAGTGAATCCCGGTTTTCCCCAGCATGTGAGGCAGGTCCCAACAGTGTATGAGTATGAATAGCTGAGTGCAAGACTAGGAGGTATGTGACATCATGTGTGGGAGTGTCAGGCATACTGTCAGCGGATTGGAGCCCTGTGGCTTAGGGTTGCGTCCAACTTAGCACAGCAAAGCCAGGGGGTGTCTCTAAACCTCCCCAGCATGTATGACAAAGTGTAAGCAGGTGTGCGCGTCATGCAACGGGATCTGCAGGAAGATAAAGGAAGTGAACCCAGGAAATTGCAGCAGTGTGCACATTGGAGTACACCAAATGCGCAGCATGACCCTCGGATGAATCAGAAAAGCAATGGCAAGGGAAACCAGCAGCAGGAAGTTAATCAAGGGGGACTAGGTTCACTGCCAGGTGAAACATTTTGGAGCCAGCCAATTACACAGGCAGCAGACCAGCCCAGCCCAGAACACCACAATAAACTACGCAAACACCTAGCCCTCTGGCCTTTCCCACACCCTACACCACTGGTGTAAACAAGTGAGGAACTTTTAACATTCACAACAGCAAAATGTCAGGGGCTGCACTCCACCAGTTCCTGGATGCCATGGCAATACATGTCGGTGAGCACGTATATTTCCCCCTCACCTGTGAGGCGTTGACCAGCAGTATATGTCTCTTCCAGCAAATAACAGAATACCCTGAGGTAGTGGGTGCAATAGACTGCATGCACATACACATCAAAGCACCACCTGGTGAGCAGGGTAGGTTCTACATCAACCACAAGGGCTTCCCCTCCATCAACTGCCAGGTCATGTGCGATGCCCAGGGCATAATACTGAATGTGTGTTCTGGCTGCCCTGGAAGTTATCACGATTCCCACATCTGGCATCTGACACAGCTGTA
This sequence comes from Protopterus annectens, assembly GCF_019279795.1. Classification (NCBI taxonomy): domain Eukaryota; kingdom Metazoa; phylum Chordata; order Ceratodontiformes; family Protopteridae; genus Protopterus; species Protopterus annectens. Next base: position 1,289,848,310 of record NC_056733.1, on the reverse strand, counting down.
CCAGAAATTTGCCAATGGGGACATCCCACATGGTCACCTAGTGGGGGATGCTGGATATGCACTGGAGCCATGGCTGATGACACCCATCAGAAATGCACATACACCTGAACAAGAACTCCATAATGAGGCACATGCACAAACAAGAATCATAATAGAGCATGTGTTTGAGATGCTCAAGTCACAGTCCTGGTGCCTGGACACATCTGGTGGAGCCTTGAAGTACTCACCAACTACATGTACCCAAATCGTCCTTGTATGTGCCATGCTACACAATATGATCCTGCAGAATCAGCTGTAGCAGGAGCAGCAAGGGGCAGGGCCACATAGCCCCCACCAATGCCAAGGCCTGCACAGGCACAGAGTGACTCGGAGGAGAAACAACCTGAGCCTGCCCCAGTAGGCAGAAGGTGGCATGCCCAGTATGCCCTGGCCCTGGCAAAGAGGCAACGCATAGCACAAACACTGACATGGGAGGAACCCAAGGAATAGCACCTCTCTCTGACTCTCACATACAGTAAAAGAGATGCCAAACATTACACTACCTGTGCCTAACCATGTGTAGGCAGTGTACTACATGCATCCAACATAGGCAGCTCTGCAGCACCACCTGCAATACTGGGACACCCACAAGATAAGGGACTCACACATACCAGTCAGGAGGGGGGTCACATACCCAACAACAGTCACAGCCAGCAGGACAGGTGTAGACAAACACAAACAAATGCCATACTATGGTCTCTGAATGAGAGGTACGGGTAACCTCCACTCAGGCCTACATGGGCAGACTACAGCAGACCAGGTAATGGAATGTTAGTTGTGATGGCTAGGAAGTCAGAAACTAATGTGTATGCAATCAAAAGATATGAATGGTAGTACACCAGTATGGCTTAGCCAGCACGATAGGTAAGACTACTGACTGAAATGGACTACAAGACAAACCAGTACAGCCCTAGCAAATGTGTACAACTGTCAGGTGTGCCCCCCACCCCACATAGACATATAGTAGCAGTCAGGTGCCCCCCCCCAAATCCTGTGTAGAAACATAGAAATAGTCAGGTGTACCCCCTGCTATGCAGACATGTTGCAACAGTCAATGCCAAATGATCGGTGGATACCCTGCAGACACAGCATGCTACCTGATGGTGTACAACACAAAGGTCAACTGTGCAGTACAAATCACTGGACATGCTCCACACATGCAAAACAGATGACCTTACTGGGCATGCTCACACACTTAGAGAAATGAAGGCAATGTCAGTCATCACTATACTGAAAGGTCATACTGGGCATGCTCACACACTTAAACACATGAAGACTATGTATGCAAACACCAGTGGACCAGACACATCCAGCGGTTGTAATTGTTACTGCAGACACATGTCAGTATGCAGCACTCATGCCTTGCACACACAGTGGATAGGAATACAGACATATATGTAAGGACAACACACCGTAATAAGCCAAAGGTAGATGGATAACGATGTGTGGAAGAGGGTGACCATGAGCAGGAGCCATCCACTCCTGTCCCACCCAGCATGCAGCCAAAGGGCCCCAAACACATCAGGTGCAGATGTCACACACTGCAGTTACTAGTGACCAGTACCTGTCAGCACCACAGAATATGTGGTCCACATGCCAGCTGCGCAACTTGGTTGTACAAGGACATAGTCTGCTAATTGCCCTATACATCCACCTGTGACATATAACCCCATATGTGACTGCCTGTGGCGTGTCACCCCTACATGAATGGTGTATGGGCCATGTACATACTGGCCACCCCATAGTGGTACCCTGAAAAGCCTGCTGAGGTTATCCAGTGTGAAATACACCTTTTGGAGAATTGTAGGTCAGTAATCTCCATGGTGTGTCCCACAACTGCATACTGCTGTAGTGTGATAGACTAGTTAGGTAGGAGTTCTAATCCCAGACATGGCAACTGTGTGAGTGTGTGTGTCTGTCTCTCACTGGCTGTGTAGAGAACTATGCCTTTTAGGGTACTCACACCCCTTGCATTCTACATGCCCAACTTTGGCAAGGCTGCTGATGTCACCCACCTAGAAATACTCCCCTGGGAAAGCTGTATTCCAGGAATCTCTGTAGCGCATGCTGTAACTGTATACTGGTGTAGTGTGATAATGTAGTTAGATAGGAGGTTAAACCTCAGAAGTGGTGAGTCTGTGTGTGCGTGTGTGTCTGTCTGTCACTGACTGTGACTGTGTAGAGAGCAATGCCTTTTAGGCTACTCACACCCCTTACAAGTCAAATACCCACTTTTGGCAAGGCTGCTGATGTTACGTAACTTGAAATACACCTCTGGGATGATCATAGCCCAGTAATCTCCGTAGCACGTCCCATAACATCATATGGCCATAGTGTGATTAAGGAGTTAGTTGGGAATTCTAACCCCTGACCTGCCTACTGTGTGTGTATGCATGAATGTCTGACTGTGTAGAGAGCAAAGCTTTTAGGGTACTCACACCCCTTATATTTCACATACCCAACTTTGGCAAGGCTGCTGATGTCACCCACCTAGAAATACTCCCCTGGGAAAGCTGTATCCCAGTATCTTGGCAGTGCATGCTGTAACTGCGTACTGCTGTAGTGTGATAATGTAGTTAGGTAGGAGGTCAAACCCCAGACGTGGCAACTGTGCATGTGTGAGTCTGTGTGTGTGTGTCTTTCTGTCCCTGACTGTGTAGAGAGCAATGATTATTAGGCTATTCACACCCCTTACAAGTCAAATACCCACCTTTGGCAAGGCTGCTAATGTTATGCAACTTGAAATACACCACTGGGATGATCATAACCCAGTAATCTCTGTAGCACATCCCGTAACATCATATGGCCATATTGTGATTAAGGAGTTAGTTGGGAGTTCTAGCCCCCGACCTGCTGAATGTGTGTGTATGCGTGCATATCTGACTGTGTAGAGAACAATGCTTTTAGGGTACTCACTCCCCTTACATTTCACATACCCTACTTTGGCAAGGCTTCTGATGTTACCCGCCTAGAAATACACCCCTGGGAAGACTGTAGCCCAGTAAACTCTATAGTGCATCCTGTAACTGCATACTGCTGTAGTGTGATAAACTAGTAAGGTAAGAGTTCCACCCCCAAACCTGGCAACTGCATGTCTGAGTGTGCATGTGTGTGTGTGTGTGTGTGTGTGTGTGTGTGTGTGTGTGTGTGTGTGTGTGTGTGTGTGTGTGTGTGTGTGTGCTCGTGTGTGTGTCTGTGTTTGTGTGCACGTCTGACTGTGTAGAAAGCAATTCTTTTTAGGATACTCACACCTCTTACAAGTCAAATACCCACCTTTGGCAAGGCTGCCGATGTAATGCACCTTGAAATACACCTCTGGGACAATTGTAGCCCAGTAATCTCTGCAGCACATCCCATAACATTGTGTGGCCATAGTGTGATTAAGGAGATAGTTGGGAGTTCTAACCAGTGACCTGTCAAGTGTGTGTGTATGCGTGTATGTCTGACTGTGTAGAGAGCAATGCATTTAGGGTACTCACATTTCACATACCCACCTTTGGCAAGGCTGCCAATGTCATGCACCTAGAAATACACCTCTGGGAAGGGTGTAGAGCAGTAATCACCATAACACATCTTGTAACTGCATACTGCTGGATTGTGAATTAGAAGTGTGGTTGGGTTCCATCCCCACACAGGGCAGTTCTGGATGTATTGTGTATGTCACTGTCTGTGTAGGGAGCAATGCATTTTAGGCTAGTTCCTCACTTTCATTTCAAATGCCCTACTTTGGCAATCCTGCTGATGTCAGTCAGTGTGAAATACACTTTTAGGCAAAGACTAGTCCAGTAATATCTGTGGCGCGTACTATAACTACGTAGTGCTGTACTGGAATACCCTAGTTAGGTAGGGGTTCTACTCCCAAACATGACAGGTGTGCATGTGTGAGTGTGTGTTTGTAACCCATATCGTGTATAGAGGTAGTTGTGACTGTGTGACACCTGCGGCCAATGTGGAGTGGGTTTTGCATATTTCTTATATGGTGGCCATACTATATATCACAATGTCTACTGTACAGGGATAACACATATGATATGGCTGAGAGGCTTGGGTGCAGAGCCGTACCCAGACATGTGACATCAAGGCCAGGTAATCACAGTTAATAAGCCCAGTATTACCCAGAGCACACTGTCACCCCACACACACATGCCTAGGTAACAGCCAATATGTGGGTAGTACACTGCATATTGGCCACTGATAGTAACTATGGAGTGACAGCAGTGGGCCACAGAGGACATGCCATCTAGTTCATCTGTCGAATATGCACATACATGCAGACAGTGCACCTCCCCCGTGTTCCCCAGTGGACAACTGCACCACCTGTGGTGCCATCACATGACCCGCAACAGACATATCATGCCTGACAACATGCCCATATGGACAGATGCCACTGACACCAAGGAATGCTGATAGCATGCACTCCATTTAGGTGCAGGGTAAAGCTGCTGGCCATTACAAGCTCCCACCACAGGTGGCCAGGACTAGCACATCTGATGATAATCTATGTTCACAACATGGGCTGGACACCCCAGGTACAGTTCCACATGTCACTGTACTTGCATGTGGGAGGTGTGCATATCTCAGACACTGTCCATGTCATGGACAAAGGAACACAGACAAGGCAAGTGATGCACAGCATTGCCCACAAAGAGTAGTCACCCAGGTGACTGGATGTGGATACAACGCCCGCCTGTGTGGGCAAATGCAGACACTACATCCCTGAGCCACAATGCAGACCATTGTCATGTGACCTGATGCCAAGGTACACCCATCACCTAGCCTGGACAGCCGTCTGGCACAGTTGAACATCACACACCTGTGCAGACATGCACCCATGCATGTCAGTAGTGGCACCCTGTGTGTTTGTGTGTGTGTTGCAGGCTTCAGATTTTCATATCAACACTCCCTACAATCCCCATGGGCATACTGCAGCATGCTGTCTGATGTCAGACACCTTCCCATACCCTTCACCCATACAGCCCCTGTATGACCCGTGTGGTGCATGGGATACCTGCACAGTGATGTGATGTGGCATTCCCACAAGCGATGTGTTGTACACTTGGCCCTGCCATGTGTGTCAAGTGTCCTTGTACGAGTGTGGCTGTGTTGATGCTGGCACCTGTTTATGCTGACAGGCACATGTATGTCATCTACCATACAGATACTGTATCCCTGTTGCAAATGTCACTCACCATCACATATATGTACTGAGTGCTCCACAACAGGTAACCCATGTGACGCATCCAATAATTGAAGCAAACTATGCTAGCACTATGTAGTTGTCAGGGGTTTGAAACCCTGTGCTGCTATGTGTGTGACACAAACATGCTTCAGTTTTACCCTCCCACCCCTCCCTGACACATATTTGCCTCTGTCTGCATCCCCCACCCCCTCTCAGGTGGAAGCGGAGATCTACACCTGCTTTCCTTAGGCAGCAGCATGTGTAATGTAAGTAATGCTCATGATCAGCTGATGGCCTCTGCATGAATCACAGCCCTTCCCTAGCTGACTGCATGTGAAACAGCAGTGGTAACATTCCCATAGCCAAATGTATGGAAACACACTCCAATACATAGGAACATCATGGTTGTGTTGGCCCTTTTCATCCACTGTGGGCACGACCTAGATCTGTCATGTGCCAAACAGCATCTCAGATGGATTGCGGTGTACCTCTAACAACATACACTGTGGAAACAGTGCAACAAACAGGAGGTAGATGTGCCTGACCTGACTACAGACTGTAAGTGCAGCTATACTGCATTTGGAGTAATGTTGCTTTCACAGTGTTTGTGTGGATATGGCTGTTGTATATGTCTCAATAACTACCATGTCAGTTCCATGTTAATGGGGAATCTCCATCTGCAGGGTCATCTGCAGCATGGGCAGTGTTGTGTCCATGGTTGCATGTGTCACCCATGGAGCATCTAGCTGTCGACTGCTGAAGGTAGTGTGAGGATTGCAGTCAGTAGATGGAGAAAACTGTGGTAGTCACAAATGTCATATCCCTCAAAGGAAATATGTTGCAACAACCCTGTAACAACAGTAAATGTATGTGGTTATCACAGCAACATGTCAATATTGGCCCTGTGTATGTGCTCCCAGCCACACCTCTGTCAACCTTTGTACATATGTTGTGCATGAAGTGGCGCATATGTGCTGTACATCATACTTTGTGGCATCATATCTGAGAACAAGCCACTGATATATCTGACTGCTACACATGTTATGTACAGTAGGGCTTACATTACATGACATTGCCTGCAAATTCTGTGGATGTTCGTACAGTACTGAAGTCTGTGTACCTATGGTGAATGTCGACAGTGTATGTAGTGTTGATATGTACCTTAGCCTATGTACAGACTATGGTAGATGACATTGTTCTAGTTCCCCTACTATCAGATGTTACATGCTGCCCCACTGTATGGCATTGTAGTGGCGTACATGTTTGTAGGGCCATAAACACATGTATCCCATACCACAGACAGCCACCAGACCAAACTGTGTAGCAGGCCAGTATATGTATGGTCAGTCTGTGAGTGGCACATATGAGGATGGTGTCGAACACATAGTCCATATACTGTAATACCATGCTAGCTAACCATATGTGGCTGTGGCTGTGTTCACATTGGTTGTGGATATGCACTGTCACAGAGGTGTATCTTACCCTGTGCTGTGACATGCCTTTTGAGCCTGCTTTATATGCAGGTACATGTGCATTCTCCCTTGGGAGGTCTTGGCCAGTGTTGAGTCAGTCTGCCTGCAGCCTGCACAGTGCATTGTGACATGCCTAGCAGCTGAGTGTACCTACCCAGTGGGATGTCATGTGCAGATATTAGCCAGATGTCCTGCTGCCAGACCTCCACTAACAGCCATGTATGTCAGACAGGGTATTGGGATGCAGTGCAGATGTATGTCAATACCTATTGTGTAGTATGTGGCCATGGCACGCCTGTACCAGTGGTTCATAGGTTCATAGGTTCATAGGTTTATACTAGGCTATCTGCCCTAAGGCATTTATAAGCCTAGCCCAAATTTTTGTGGCTTCATACCCTTATATGAAAAAATACTGTGCCCATTAGTTTGTTGTGCCTCTGTCCAGCAGTGACACAGAGATGATTCCCGGGGTAAACCTACGATCTCCCATCCACAGGTCTAGATTTCTCTTGAACAGAGTCAGCGAGGTGCTCTGCCTCACATGGACCGGGATTTTATTCCACAGCATAGGGAGTCTCTGAGTGATAAATCTATCCCTCCAGCACGTCCTATTTATATCCGTGCTAAGGTTTAAGTCGCTTGCTCTAGTGGTTTTGGTGGATTTGGATTTTTGAGGTGGAGCATGTCCATTAATTCGGGTTGGACATGGCCTTGTATGTCAGGCACATGTCACCTCTGAGCAGGCGGTATGCGACTGAATAGAGCTGGAGTTTCTTCAATCTGGCAGCATATGACAGATTTTGGAGTCCTTTATCCTTTTGGTGAGGAACTTTTGGGGTCTCTCCAATTGCTGCAGATGTCGGGTGAGATACATCCCGAATGGGGCATGTACTCGATCATTGGTCTGATAAGTGAAGAGTACAGGGAACAATGACCTCACTAGATCTGGATGTGAATCCCTTCATGATCAGGTGGGCAATGTAGAAGGTCTTTCTAACCACTTTAGCAATGTGAGTGTCAAAGAAGGCCACTGTCAACCTGGGTCCCCAGGTCCCTGATAACCCCTTCTGTGCTTAGTGGATTGCCACCTATATGGTAGCTTGGGGTTACCTTGTTTTTCCCGAAGGGTATGACTATACATTTTTGGTGTTTAACTTCAGGCCATGGCTCTGGCACCAGCTATCTGTTTCCGTGAGTCCCTTATGAAGGATATCCATGTCGATGCACTTTCCACTATGGCCCAGTTTGCAGTCGTCTGCAAACTTTGTCAAAAGTCCTCCCATGTTGGCCTGTACTTCTGAAGTAGATGCCAAACAATAGGGGCCAGGACCGAGCCCTGTGGGACACCACTTGTGACCCGGCTTGGAGTCTGACACAGCGCCAGCAACTCTAACCCTGTGGGTTCTGTCCTTAAGCCAGTTTGCAACCCATCTTGTGACATATGGGTTTACATTTAAGCTGGTAAGTTTTCTACAATACCAGTGGGGTATTGTGTCGAAGCTTTGCAAGGTCAAGGTAGGCTGTATGGACTGCCTTTCCCTCATCAATGGCCTTGGGGACACTTAAGAAGAAGACGACCAAGTCCAAAAGGCATGATCTTACCTTGACAAAGCCAAACTGGGTGGGGGCCAATGGCTGCAAGTGCCCTATATCTTTGTTTATGAGCTCCATTATGATCCTCTCCATAGCTTTGCAGACTAGACTTGTTAAGCTTATGGGGGTAATTACCAGGGTCCGTGGGCGCTGCCTTTGTGGAGTGGGACAACAGTTGCCGTCACGCCACTCCTTGGGCATGTATCCTGTGGTAAGGCTGAGATTAAACAGCTGCCTTATGTGCGGTTTAATTCCTCATTTAGCTCGTGTAGCACACAGCCGGGGACACCATCAGTCCCATTGATGCTGTGTTTTAGCTTTAGAGAGAGCAGCTTTCACCTGCATTTGAGATGTCGGGAGGCTACACTCGGCTGGGATAGTTATCTCTCCTTTAGGGGAGAGGGGTGAAGTTTGCACTGAACCTGTCTGCCAGTATGTTGGCAATGTCTGTGGGTTCAGTGATTTTGTATCATTTTGGACTAATTCTGAGCATATCTGGGAGTTTCCACCCAGGTTCCTAACATAGCTGAAAAAGGCCTTATGATTGTCCTTTGAATCCATGGCAATTTTCTCTCAAAATTGGCCTTAGTTGATGTTATGAGTGCTCATATTTTTTACTAATAATGATCAGGGGTGACTTCCCTTTTATGGATTTTGTTCTATCATGTAATAGCTTTCTCCTCTTATTGTAAAGTTTGTTAATGGCTGGGGTCCACCAGACTGGGCGTTTGCCCTTTGTGGAAAGAGTCTTGGTTTTATTTGGGATTGCCTGATCCATGCAGTCCTGGAGGTGTTCATAGAAGGCATTTGTAAGGGCTTCCGCAGCTTGGGTTGTGGTTTCCACTGGCTCAGGGGCCTTGAAGGATACCACACCAGTCTTGAGTAGTGTGAAGTTTGCTTTAGAGAAGTTCTTCACTATGGTCTTTTTTGTTTGGGGTGGGGGCGGGATGTGGATTTCCAGTGAGATTAGTTTATGATCAGATCTCACCAATGAGGGATATACCATTACAGGCCAGACAGGGGTGTGTGAATGCATGATCTATGGTGGACATCATATACCAGTCGTTATGTGTTATACCCATTTACATGGCCATCCGCGTCCATATTGTCAGGCATGGTACACATGAGTAGCACTAAGGGCTTATGTGTACACCTCTTGACTGTACAGACTATGACAGACCCTCCACATATATTGGCCAATATCTCTGCTGCAGTCCAAAGCAGCATTACGTGCTAGCAACGGCACTGTACACTGATGTCCTTTGGATGTCATTCAGTAACCAATGGCACACATGTTATGAGCAGATGTGACCTCCCACACACGCCATGTCTGTAAAGACAATCCCAATGACAGTAGCAATTGTCTACTAGTATACCTGCTATACATACCTGACATCCCCTGCAACTACAACATTGGGAACATACGGGCTGGGGTTGGCCTACACTTCATGTCCAGGACATATGTTTGGACTATATGTACATATACATATCCAGATAGCCAGATATATGATTACACATGTGTACTACACCCAATTAACACTGTCATGGCAACCACCAACAATAGATTCCCACATCATGTGTACGTGGTCCCATTACATCTCCTGTGATGGGCATCCTTCTTGTGTGTGGGCAGCAGTGCTACCGACAGCATGTAGAAATACCCCATACAGGAGAACTGGCACACTCAGGGCAGCCACATATTTGTAGGAGGATCAGGAAGTACAGACAAACTGCGAGTGGAGTTGTGTTATGCTTTGTACAGTACTGGTGTTACAGGGTGTGGATGTACATACTAGTTTGCCATGGAATGCAGTCCATCTGCATAGCAGACTACTGTGGCCCTACCCTCATGCCAGCTGGAGCTGTGCCGATCATGTCTTGTCTGTCCACCACACAGGTCTTGTGTCAGATAATACACTGGCAGTGTGTGTGTGTTGTGTGTTACCAATACATGGCTACATCCATGACTGTCTCTACCATCAATTCCCTGACTAAGGGTATGTTACAGACTATCCTGTAACACCTGCACCTTGTGTAGTGTATGGCAACAGTTGCTCACATATGTGCCTGTATTCCAGCCTCTGTCCATCACCTACATACCAAGCTTTGCACATATGTCATGACGTAGGTGGTTGATCCATAGTGGGCTGGGAGTATAACACACTGCCATGTCTGCCATCAGTCCACTGTTGTTGTAACCCCCACACATATGGTGGGGCTGGGGCCATATATGTGTGGGTGCCACCTAGACAATACATGTGTGCCCTCATGCACTGCAGAGCCAAGTGTATGTAACAGTGGCATATGGCCCTGTATTATTGAGTCGGGGGGAGCACCAGAAATTACCTAGGCTGCTACAAAATGTGGGGGTATCAGGGCTGAGCTGCCTTAAGGTATCTGGATGTACAGTACCATATACTTCACCTATATACACATTACTGACATGAATCTGGGTATTGCAGGACTACTACTCCCTGCCATACAAACTGTTCTGTGTGTTGGTGTGCTCGTGATGGTGTCAGTTATGCCATGTTATGTAGCAGTTACAACCCATGTGGTCATATGACGTCTATACCACCTACTGTGTTTGTACAGTGTGTAGATAGAGGTTGCTGAACTACACACCTGGAGTACATACTGTTGACTGTTAGGTATCCTGTGGCCCAATGTGTCTTTCTTATTGTACAATGTGAATGGCTTGGTCTGGACAGCAACAGTTGTGAACCTTTCCAGCCTATTGTATGACTGTAACTGGTCCACTGTAGCATCACTCCATTTATATAGTTGTCAGTTTCTGAACAGCTATATGGCATGGCATGTAGACCTGTAATAATACACATTGAAAGGTTTTCATGTCTGCAAACGTGTGGGTGTTGTTTTACCTATGACCTCTCTGTGGGTGTATGTTACAGGCAACAATTGTCATTTGTATGGGTGAAACATACAGTGTCCAGTCATTCAGGGGTCAACTGTAAACATAGTGGCTGCTCCATATTGTGTGCACCTACCACTTATGTATCATACTGTACGTATAAATGCATGTGTATGTGTAGTCACATGTATATATATATATATATATATATATATATATATATATATATATATGTATATCTGTATCTTAATATCTGTGTCTGTGTATTTGAAGCCTGGAAATGTTGATGGCTTCCAGATAATACATTCTCCATGGGAGCCAGACTGTACTGCATGACAGTTACCAATATCAGCCTGACATCATACAGGTGGGATGTAGTACAGGTAACATCATGTACCCATATTGTCACTGGCCCTGGTTATGGAATCTCCAACACTTGGTAGTGTATTGCAGGGTGGACGTGTTTGGCTGGGGGGATGCCCATTTGTACAACTCGTATAGTGTGTGGTGCCACTCACCCCAATTAACGTAACATTTAGCCTGTTACACTCCTGTCCCTAACAGCTACATGTGCCTTGCAGTACCAGCACAACAGTGTTGTACCAATGGGTTGGTAGGCATGGGAATCCCACTGAGGTCTGCCACACGTGTATATGTGTGCATGTGTGCATATCTGTAGGGTAGACCAGTCCGAGTCCATATACTTTTATTACAATACACATTGCCACACAGTAGTACGGATATTGTTGTTGTTGCCAATAGGTGTGGCAACACAAGGCAACATCCTACTATGCCTGTGGCATGTGCATCACATGCATATCCCTGTGGTACCACTGTTGGGATATGCAATGGGTTGTTTTTTTGCGTCGTGGCCAATGTGTGTTAGTGGGTATGTCAGAGTATCAAGACGGGGGATGTGGGTGCTGTGTACACTGTCTTTACACCATGGTACACCTGGTATATGGCCCACGTACCACTCTCAGGTGGCCAATGTCACCATCACCCATACAGATAACAGATAACAGGATACAGCCCAGTTACACATGTGCTGTGTGCGGCCTACCTGTAATATATTGGACACATGGACTAGTTAGTTAGCAACTATACAACCAGGTCACTAAGATGTGTGTTTACCTGCTATGTGTCTGTCAATGTGTGTATGATGGTATGACACACTACGTATTCTCCATATACAAACATTACATCCCCCATTACCATATTGTACATGTCTGTGGATGGTCTGCATGTAGTACGTGACCTGGTACACATCTCACTCCACAGATGGTGTCGTGTGTGCAATGACAGCCACACAGTTCAGCAGCAATACATACATGGGTTGGGGTCTAGACACAGTGTCGCCAAGTAAGGATGTGTGTATATGTGGATGGATTGACATAAGGGTGCAGATTATACCTGTACCAGCAGACCACCAGTCAAGTTTGCCTGGCCAATAACTATTATACATACCTGTGGCATGTGTGCAACTGTACACCACACATGTCACGGCCATGGTGTCACCACACTGACATACCCCTGTGGAATATGACTGCGGACCATCCTCCTGCTGACACATGTATGCCTGCAGCACACATGGATGACCGTATGGGGACATCAGTTGGTGCTACCAACAGCTGAGATGCATCATAGCTGAATGGCTACACTACCTGACATGTATGCAGTACATATTACCCCTGCCTACATTCTATACTGCAGTACATTGCAGCACTCTGTCACAGTCACCATGTGCATCATAACCATATTAGCCTGTCCCTGCATCAATTTTATGGATGACAGGGATGTGGCACAGGTATCATCATATGCACAGGGTGTGTTGCAGGTGTACCAGAGGCTGAGGGTGGTCAAAACATGTGTCACCATGTGTGTGGGTGAGGGGTGTGGTTCCTTCATTAGGGCATAGTGATGTGGTGTATGTCAGTATGGGGTTGCCCTAGGTGTGGTTGCATAGTGTGTGGGTATGCATGCACACAGTTCTGCCATGTGGCTGCCCTATATTGGTAATGTTGGACAGCTGCAGACCATACCTGACAGGGTTTGCAGTTCACTGCCTCTGGCCATGGACACACTGACTGTGCCTGCCATTGGTTCCATGGACACGTGCAGGTACAGACCTTGAATTGCTACTCTCCCCTGATAATGACGTATGTCCGCTGGAACCATGTCCCGCCTGGGACTGGCCAGGGCCATGTGCATGAGGCCTGCTGTGGTGTGGTGTGGACAGCATCCCTTGTGGTGTGCTGGGAGTGGTACTGCCACTACGGGAGCAGCTGTGCATCCTGGCATGTCCACGTTGACTGCCAGCTGCTGGTGTCTCTGGCCTACTTCCAAGCAGCCATAGCACCACTCCCACCACATGTTCTAGCACAGACATACCACGGTTGAGGAGGCCAGCCATCTCACCCTACCGTCTATCCATGACCTCGGTATATTCCTGGAAGTCACCAGCGAGTTCATAGAGTTTGCCACTTACAGCTGCAAAAGCAGACCTCTGCAGCGACAGGACCTGTCTAGTGTGCATTTCCATATGCACCTGTGTCTCCATTACGGCCTGAACTATGCTCCTGGTTGTACCAGTTGTGGCGCCTCTGCCAGGGGCATGATGACCTGCGGTCCTCTCTCCAGCACCACGGTGCATCTGCCGATGTGGTGGCCCTCCAGACATCCAGCTATGCTGACTGTGACCCAACACAGTTGGCATGAACACCACACTTTCCTGGTCATTGCCACCAAGCACCAACTGTCCCTCTGCTATGGCCACATGTGATGGGGTTTGTAGGGGCACTGTAACTGTGTGCGGGCTTGGGGTGGCTAGGAAGGTGATGACACATGTTGGCTCAGTGTCAGCCTCTGACAACCCCACCTGTGCCTCACCTGTACCTTCATCATCATCGGTGTCTGTAGGGACACCTACCTCAGTTTGCATGCAGGAGGGACCCTGACCCACCTCGCCACCTGTAGGGGGAAACAAATACACACATTAAGACATGTACAGCATTGCATAACAGTACACACTCACACTGACAGCCACCTTACTATCTCACTTTCCCTGAATTTACAGACAGTCCCACATTCAGTTACATATGTTCCCCATCCTGCATGGCACTTGCTAATATACATACATCACTACAGCCCATTAACATATCATTCCTCTCCATGCCTACACATGTAGTTACCACACCTGACATGTTACTCCATCACTTCCCTGACTTGGCTAGAGTAGGTTGTACATGGCCTCACTGCTGTTACTCTGTATTACACTGTTTATGGGCAGTAATGGTGTACAAGGACCTATATGGTTGGGGCTGCTACATTCACTACATATGTCACACACCAGAGCCTCATACTACAGTCTTGCTCAGTCCATGCCACATCTGCTGCACAAGCAACCCATCATGCGGACAACATTACTACCTGGATACACTCAGTGATGTGCTGTGGTAATTCCCCATTGCATTTGTAGTGCTGCATATGTGGGTAGCCGGTTACCTATCTGCTGCTGGCAATATGATGTGTATACCTGGTATGTACCGCGCCTTCCAATGCATGCTCCATGCCACATATCTTGTTATGCTATCAGCTGTCCTGTGTTCATATACCTGACAGGTTGTCCTGGTGTCCCATGTCTCACTCCATGTACAGCACAATCCCAAGGAAAAGTATCACCATGTGGTCAATTCCACTATTGCCTGTGCATACATGGACACATATACACACACACACACACACACACACACACACACACACACACACACACACACACACACACACACACACATCTGACATGCATCATCCACACTCCACTAGATTGCACTTATGAACACAACCGAGACACCCCCCTTACTCACTCTTACATGTGGAGTTGCACAACATTTTTACACACAGTCCTTCCATTAACCTTCTGTCAACATGCATTACATATGGAGCTCAACAGCATGCAGTGCAACTATAGTGACATCATGCTAGTGGCAGTATACATGTGTGTGAGGCATGGGCTTTGTTGGTAGGTGATGACCCTTCCCCACGTTAACACTGCACCCATGTACAAAGTGTTACTGTGGACCTGTTCTGCACCCTGCCTTGTACTTTGCAGCATAACTCGCAGGTGTAGAAACTATTGATGCATCTATAGTACTGTTTCATCAACTCCAGTGCTCACAGCCCCTATGCGTTGTAGCAACTCATACCTGGGATGATATGTGAACAGCTATCAGTTGTGGATGCCTGATGTCTGTGTTACAGATCACAACATCAGCAGTGCATGTATGACCAGTACATGACTATTACACTTACAACCAGCGGACCTTACATGGCTGTGAGGGGTGCCCTACACATACATTAAAAAACAGTACAACCTTCTTGGATTTCACTTACAGTATTAATTATGATGAATGTATTTACTTAGATGTTCTATTAAGTAAGGGAGATTACCATTTTACCTCCAAGATATACAGGAAACCCACCTTTTCAAATTCCTATCTTCATTTTTCCAGTGGACATCCATTTGGACAAAAGAGAAACATTTTGAAGGGCCAATTGATCAAGTCCAGTAGGATGACGTCAGAGGACGTTGATTTTTTAGAAGATAGTAAATACATTATGGAAATGTTCAAGGAAAGGGGGTATCCATCCTATTTGTGTGATGAGGTTTATAATGTGGTACTGGAAGGTAGGAAAGGAAGATTTTTCCCTATTTTAGGGCAGGACGAATCTGTAAACACTACTATTCCTGTTGAATCAGGATTAACTAATATTAATATTAACAACAACAGCAATTTTTCCAAAGCATATGTTATGGATTATACCAGTGATTTAGTTGTACTCAAAAAGGTCATACACAAGGAATGGGATAGGTTTAAGGAAATTACGGATTTGGAATACATCAGAAAGCAGCCATTACAATTTATATACCGGAGAGATACAAATCTCAAAAATATTTTTGAGTTTGGTGGACATACTACAGGTGACGTTCTAACCCACAGAACAGGTACATTCAAGTGTGGTACCTGTTCTCAATGCCAATACATTAAAACAGGTTCTAAACTTTTAATTCCCAGTAGAAACAGAACCATCACAAGTCCTGGATTTGCTAACTGTAATACACAGGGTGTTGTATACATTGCCACATGCCACTCCTGTTCTTCCTTTTATGTAGGGAAAACCGAATTACTATTACGAAATGAAAAAAGGTAATTTTAATAATGCATTATTTCGTCATTCTCCAACATGCATCAATTCTGTTTTTCATTTTTTTGTTCTGGAGGTAGTACCCAAAGAAATTAGGGGTGGCATGTGGGAAACTAAACTGGAGTATAGGGAATTGTATTGGCAAATAATTTTGGATGCCACCAAAGAACCTGGTCTGAATGATATGCTCTCTATTGTTCCAGTTTTAAAGTTAAGAGCTGCCAAGCTGTGATTTTCTGTTTGTCCACTAGATGATGACAGAACACCATTTTATTCATTCATTTATTCACTTATCATTTATTCCTATTTCTTGAATTTTTTAAACATACAATATTATACTGATTTAATTTATTATAGTATTTATTGAATATGAGGTTTTCAGTACATTCATACAATGCTTGGGGATATTTTATATTGTTTTTATTATATATTTAATGAGAAGTAAACAGACGTATTTTTAAGAGTTTTAAAATGTAATTATTTCATTACTTCATTATTCTATTATTCAATTTATTACTTATGTATATAAGCTGTGTACTATTCTAAGTATCTGTATGTTTTATCTGACGAAGATACTCGAAAACGTACTTCTTTGGAGACAAGCGTTATATTAAACTGTTTGGATTTTTACTACAGCGTGTTTCAGCTGTTTATTCTTCATTACACATTTGGATATATCCTCACTACCTTGTTGGATTCATTACAGTTGTGCTCATACCCTTATTTGGACTTCCCGAGTGATCATTCGTGGTTTTAGTTCAGTTTTTCACTCGTTCCATCCTTTTGTGGAGTTTGCCCTACACATCTCCCAGACCTCTGCATGGCTGCAAGGTCTACTCATGTGCACATCTCTTGGAGTGCACACACTGCTGTCACGAGTGCTATGGAGTCAGGTTTACATCTGCAATGTTTACTTAACCTGATTGTGTGCAACTGCAACCATGTCCCTATTTTAGGCCATGTGTCCTGCCACACGTCACATCCCTGTGGACACATTGCAGATTGACAAGATGTTAGTTATCTTGCATGTGTCTGTTGTACCCTTCCAGTACCCCAGCATGGTCTCTACTCTGATGCAGTGCATTTCACAGCAACAAAACGTGAACATGTACAGCATGCAGAATGAGTAGGTGTGTTAGACGTGTGCATGGGGGATATCCCATAGCTATTATATGCCCAGTTTATCATCATGCATGAACACGAACCATACTCACCGGCTACGGGCTGCTGCCATGGTGGTATCCTGGAGGGACCTACATAGGAGTGTGAGAAAACTGATGTCAGTGGCAACAGCTGTGACATTCATAAAAGGTGAGTGCAGCATTATGTTACATCAGCAGTAGAATTACACAATATTAAAGCTTATACACAACTGTCTATTACTACTACACAGCAGCAGACTATGTATATGACATCTCAGTTTTTCATGATGTACCTGTACAAATGCAGATTCATACACATGAGTGGGGTACTGATGTGCCCTGGGGCCTTACCTGCACGCTACGCAGCTGGTGTGTTGTTGGCACCCACCTCCAAGATGTTCCCTGCCAGATGTTGATGCTGCAGGTGAACAGGTGCCACAAGGCTGCTGAGAAGCTCCTCCACATGGGTGAGGGGTGTATGGGTGGGTTAGCCCCCCCTGTTGTGAGGTGGTCTCCCCTTACGGCAGCTGCACGCCGACGTACATGGCAAAGCAGGTTGGTGCAATGAAGCCGGATCTGCTCATAGCTGTGGTTTTGCAGTCTGACATCATTGACCCTGTGGACTAGCTCGTTCCACAGGGCAGTCCTCTCCTGCTGGTTGTGAGCTGTCTGGCCAAAAAGCAGTACATAGTGCTGTACCAGGTGGTCAATAATGATTGCTTTTTCAGCGGCGTATATGTATATATATATATATATATATATATATATATATATATATATATATATATATATATATATACACACACACATATACACACACATATATATATATATATATATATATATATATATATATATATATATATATATACATATTGCTGTATATATATATATATATATATATATATATATATCTAACGACATATGGATTTATGGGTGTCTACATATGTATATATCTGTATGTGGGTATTTATATATATGTCTATCTATGTATGTATACATTTGTACTACAGAGAGGGAGAAGTATATCTCCATGTAGTTATGGGTACATATACACACACATTTCTCTACATATTAAGCTACATATCCTGCAATGTTGTCTTTTATTGCTGGGTATTGTGTTTCGTGTGCATACCGGCCGTCCTTGTGTGCCACGTATGCTTTGCGACACCTACAACTATATCTGTTAGTGTACACAGTCACACATGAAATCTATTGTTTGTACCAGGTAATCATTCGTCCCATGTGGGACAGCCAGTACATTGGGTATACAGCTTTCGTCTACACCCAGAGTTACATAGGTACCCTAAGATACTTGGGTCGAGACAACATAAGGGATGGGTCCTGAGGCTGGAGGTATGGAGGGGGAGCTATGTGTGGTGGTGTGGTAGCTACAGGCCAGTAACCCGAGTAGGGACGGTGGGTGCGTGTGTGCAGTGTGTGTGGGGAAGCAGAACTGTGGGTAATGAATGTATGGGTCGGGGATGGCCTTGGTTGGATAGGCCTGTACTGCTCAGCGCGCCTAGTGGGTGGGGGAGAGGGGTATGTAATGTCAACATGTGAAACATTACAGAGGGCTAATTTAAATCCCTATTTCAATGACACGCATACAATACAATGAGCTTGGTAGTGTGTTGCAGGGCAGATGTGTTTGCTGGGTGGGGGTGTATGCTAGTTCATACATGACGTATATTGTTTAGGGTCTCTCAAGCCCATTCACGTTGCATGTGGACATATATGTGTCTGTTAATCTACCATTACTATCTACAGATGTCTGGCCATATATACTTCTCTGGGTATATATATTTGCTGACATATTTCTAACTATGTCCGTATATACCAACGGAGATATATGTCTGCGTATATACATGTAACTTGCTGTGTATATGTGGACATATAGATGTTGACATATATATATATATGCATAGTTATCAGCATTTGCATGTATATCTGTGCATATATTTGTATATATATGTATATATCTCTGGATATTTCTTATATATATTTATCTATATATATATATATATATATATATATATATATATATATATATATATATATATATATATATATATATATATATATATATATATATATATATATATATATATATATGTGACTACAACTATAGATATGTTGTATCCATTTAGATAGTATTATATTTGCACACACACGTCCATCTAGCTGTAGGCATGCATTCTTTGTGCTGTTGCATGACTGGACTGGGTGACATGTTTCTGACCTCACCAACTTCATTTGTGTCTGTCATGGCTTAGAGGTAAATCCCTTTGTCTATGGTGTGTAGGGTCCTTGGTTCAAGCCCTGCAGTAGCTGTTTATTTTGTTGCTGGCCAGAACATGGGCCATTGGGTACAGAGTGATTACAGCACATTAAAGCAGTTGTACGTGGGTATGCACTGGTTTGCATGGAGCTAAGCACTGCTAACCTTCGGTTACAGTTTCTAACACTCAGTTAGTTTCTACTTTGCTTATTCTGTGTAGGTAATGCTTACTCCCACGCAAACACACTTAATCATGCTTACTAGTGCTTATATATGCTTACTACTGATTATTTATGCTTAAACCTGCCTGCTAGTGCCTTATTTCTTCTGACACTGATACGTCACATGTGCATATCTTGCGTTACTCCAGTTTATATATTTCTGGTATTTTGTGGGTCTTACAACAACAATATTGTTCATAACATGCTTTGCCATGTAAAATAGTCTGTGCTGCAGTGGGACCTGAACCAGGAATGGCTGCTCATTGTTCGGATGCTCTGCCCACTACCCTATTGCATTTCTGCTTAATTTTTATATTTCCACCTTAATGTCATACCCATGCTCCCTTTTCCAGGCCCCCGAGCTCCACGTACACAGCATCCATCCATTCCCCAGTTGCTAGCCAGCCATACCACACCTCCACACATTTCCTTCTCTGTACGTGTCAGTACTCCTCCATTATACTGTCTTGTCCCAAGCTTCAGCAGGCTCTTTATCCGTTTAGTCCCTGTACATTCGAGCCTTCCCTTGATCCTCCTACAATACTGGTGGAAAAACCTATGTGACCTACAAGGTTTGGTTCGTCCCACCAGGGATGACCTGTTGTTGTGTCACAGGTAGACTTTGCTGGTCTACACTGTTTTTCCCACTGGTAGCATCCTGCCAGGGGTTTGGGAAGCAGTGATTTGCTCATACACCAGGCCAGCCTCATCCCCCAGTTCTGCGGAACCAACACCCCAGGTGTGACATTCTGTGGATGAAGCATGCCCACATGCCCCCATGGCATGCACAGTTATTCATTCTTCTCTTCAGTATTATGCAAGACTACTGTTCTCACAGTATGTTTGGACAGGCACAGTTCACTGATACACATATGATGTGCACATGTTTGCTGGTATTAATCTACATACCTACATACATCTCCTATACTGTTGAATAACTGTGCTGGATGATATGTTTGTGATAACAGCAGCTGAATGTGCATCTGCCATGCCTTAGTGGTAACTCACTTAGACTATAGTGTGCAGGGTGGGGGGGGGGGTGGTTGGAACCCAAGAGTGCAGATTACTTTGTTAATGGGCACAATGAGAGCTGTTGGCTACAGAGGGCCTAAGGCACTGTAGAGGAAGTGTAGGCAGGTATGCGCTGGTGTGCGTGATGCTCAGATCGGCTCAGATCTGCTTACGTCCGGTTATGGCATCTTACACTGAGTTGGCCTCCACAATGTTTAACCAGTGTGGGCATTGCTTACCACCACCCAAACAAGCATACTCCCACTTACTGCAGCATACCACCATGCTACTTCATGTATTTAGTTCACATTTGTTGTCAGAGACAATCCGACTGGATGCTTCTCCATTGACAGTGGTGGCCTGGGGAGTGAAGCTCCACAGTAATCCCTAGCTACACATTGCACATAGTACTGAGGTGTACACATTCATCGAGAGTAATAGACTTAACATAGCTACGTACCACATTCTTCATGCTTAGTTCACATTAACATGCCGGTATTATACATGCAAAGGACAGGTTTACATGTCAGGTATGACTGTTGACATAGGTCAGTTTAAGGTGAACTGTGATTCCAGTATAACAGTTCTGGATAGGTTACACTCAGGTATTCAGGTTAGGTTTAGTTATGCCATACCTGTGTGTTAGAGTAAAAGTGAATAGTGAAGGAGTAGGTAGGTCGGTAGAAGGGGGGACATTGTAACTGTATAGTAGGCCGTTGGTATGATTGGTGTTAGAGCAATAGGGAAGGTATGCAGGATGTTGGGATTTGTATGTGGACAGGACAGGAGTTGTCGGTTTCACTAGTTGGTCTAGGGGTATGGAGTGTTAGTGGGGGGGGGGGGGCTTATTCACCAGGTGATGAGCATGTGCTGCTCCAAGTGTGCTTGAGGTGTTCCTTCATGTGTTATTTACATGTGTCATGTGGGATAGCTGAGGTAATACACATAGGTAGGGGGTTCCAGATTCTGCCAATATAATTGGGGAAGAGGGTGACACCTACCTGTGACTGTGAACAGTAGTAGTAATGACACAGGGGTCGATAGGTAAGTGGTGTTTATGGGGCACACAGGTGGCAGATAGTAGGGGGAATGTTCAGGGATGTGCAGGTAGGCTGACGGGAAGGTCCACAGGTGGCCATTTCTTCTCCAGCAACAGCTGTGTATATACACTGCATTTGGAGGTAGATTTGGGCACTCACACCCCTGGGTGGAGGTGGGGATAACAATAATACCTTGTGATGCCAAGTAGATCAGCTTACATGTCTACAGTGGGTTGTTGCGACCGTGTGTTCTTTGGTGTTACTTAGTGGGATTTGCAGCAATACATCTGGTTATACCGTACTTTGCTATGTAAAATAGACTGTGCTGCAGTGGGACTCATAGCGGGAGTGGCTGCACGTTGGGCGATGGCTCTGTCCAGTGAACACTATTGCTTATATCCCTGGGGCGGTCTGAATAGAACCACTCCAGCAAACACCTGCATGCCTAGACCCATAATTACATACCCATAGTTCCCCCACCCACACCTCCTCTACAGCACTCATCCTTACTCTGGCTGCCTGCCGGGTCTAAACACACCACTACACACTGCCCACTCTCCACTTCTCGAAACCCATCTCGTACGTTGTCTCGACCCATGGGTCATCAGGCTTTCCCACCCTTGTAGTCTGGGTACATATATGCCCCACCTTTATAGGTCATCGTATGGGCATCCTCCTATAACAAGACGATTTTTGGGGTGTTCCGCAAGGGATGCTCCTGTCTCTGTTCCAAGATTAGACTTCTCAGGTCCACTGTGTCCCACCCCCCCAGTTGTATCCTGCCTGTGGTCTGGGGAGCAGTGGATTGTTTACATTGTTTATGTGCTTGTTTGTATGTTTCCCCTGTCTGGCTGGGGGGGGGGGGGTCATGCTATGTGCTACACATTTGTTGATTGGGCCCCTCACCTCCATTGGCATGGCCTGTGAACATATGTCATTCTTAAGTGCTGTATAATATCATAGCTATATATCTGTGTATATCTACACACACACACACACACACACACACACACACACACACACACACACACACACATATGTCTGCATATATGTATATATATATATATATATATATATATATATATATATATCTATATATATATATATATATATATATATATAGATATATATAGATATATATATATATATATATATATATATATATAAAACCACGTGGATATATGAGTGTCTGCATATGTATATATCTATATGTGAGTATTTATATATATGTCTATCTATGTGTGTATACATTTGTACTACAGAAAGGGGGAGGTATATATCTATATAGTTATGGGTATATATACAAACACATATACTTCTAAATATTTAGCTACATATCCTGTAATGTTGACTGGTATTGCTGGATACTGTGTTTCGTGTGCATACCAACCAACCTTGCATGCCACGTATGCTTTGCGATGCCTACAACTAAATCCATTAGTGTACACAGAGTCACACATGAAATCTATTGTTAGTACCAGGAATACATTCGTCCCATGTGGGACAACCCAAACATTGGGTATTCAACCTTCATCTACACCCAGAGTTACATAGGTAACCCTGGCTATATGCATAGTCTATGGTGTGTGCTACACCTAGGATACTTGGGTCGGGACATCATATGGGATGGGTCCCGAGGGGGGTGGGGGGGCAATGTGTGGTGGTGTGGTAGCTATGGGCCAGTAACCAGGGTAGGGATGGTGGCTGTGTGTGTGTTGTGGGTGGGGGGAAGCAGAACTGTGGGTTATGCATGTATGGGTTGGGGATGGCCTGGGTTGGATGGGCTTGTACTGCCTGGCCCGCCTAGTGAGTGGGGGAAAAGGATATGTGATGTCGACATGTGAAACGTAACAGAGGGCTAATTTAATTCCCTAGTTCAATGAGAGACATACAATACTATGAGCTTGGTAGTGTATTGCAGGGCAGACATGTTTTGCTGGGTGGGGGTGTGTGCAAATTCGTACGTGACATATATTGTTTGGGGCCTCTCAGGGCCATTGACAGTGCATGTGGACATACATGTTTCTGTTCATCTACCATTGGTATCTACAGATGTCTGGCTATATATACCTCTGTGGGTATATATATATTTGCTTACATATTTCTAACTATGTCCGTATATACCTATGGAGACATATATCTGCATACATATATGTCACTTGATGTGTATATGTGGACATATAGATGTTGACATATATATGTGTAGTTGGCATTTGCATGTATATCTGTTCATATATTTGTATATATATTTATATATCTCCGGATATTTATATATATGTGACTACATCTATAGATATGTTGTATCCATTTAGATAGTGATATATTTGCACACACACGCCCATCTAGCTGTAGGTATACATTCTCTGTACTACTGCATGACTGGGCTGCGGTTATGTTTCTGACAACATACGATTTCTGCATATCTGTCATGGCTTAGTGGTAAATCGCTTTGTGTATGGTATGCATGGTCCTGGGTTCCGACCTTGCAGTAACTGTTTGTTTTGTTGCTGGGCAGAACACCAGCCATTGGATACAGTGTGCTTAAGGCACTTTCAAGCGGTTGTAAGCGGGTTTGCGCAGAGGTAAGTACTGCTGACTTCCGGTCACAGTGTCTTACACCCAGTTAGCTTCTCCTTTACTTAATCTGTGTTGGCAGTGCTTAAACCCACGCAAACTCACTTTCACACGCTTACTAGTGCTTACATATACTTACTACTACTTATCTGTGCTTATGCCTGCTTACTGCTGGCTTATTCATTATGATACTGACTCTTCACATGTGCAATTCTTGCAGTACTGCTGTTCATAAAAATTATGTTATTTAGTGGGTTTTGCATTACAAATATTGCTTATACCATGCTTTGCTGTGTAAAATAGACTGTGCTGCGCGGGCACTCAAACTGGGAATGCTTGCTCATTGGGCAAATCTCTGCCCACTACACTATTGCTGACATGCTTCATTTGCATATATCGTCCTTGTTATCCTCTTCAGCCTTTTGGGCTGCTTTCACCATGGCTGAGCAATGGGCACACCAGCGCACCTACGGTTAGCTGTACTTGGAGCTTTAGACAACAATACGGGGGGTTCTTCTTTTCATCTTTATGTCTTTTTGCTGTTGCTGGTGTTGTTGGTGGGGATATGCGGACACCTATGAGCGGCCTCACTCATTTATTTCCACTTTCTGCTGTTCTACTTTGCAGGGCCATGTTTATTCTGAGTGCTCTGCTTTCAGACATGCCCGCTGCACTCATACACGCTCCATGTATGCCTAGGAGGTCGGGCAGTGTGCCTTCATTAATCTGCATGGCACGCTTCCGTCCTGCTCCTAAGCAGCCGCTTCCATGCAGGACTACAGTAGTCCTGCTCAGGAGATTAGTAAATCCAGGGGACTATTCTTTCAATGTATTAACAACCTTTCATGCCCAAGTACCAATTTTCTAAAATGCCGTCTTTGACTTCTCCTAGGTTTTTTTTTTTTGCTTTTTGTTGGTCAATGTCTGTGATGTGTACCTCATCTGGTCTATACTATACCATGTCTCTATCATGTAGGTGATATTACATGAGGGAGAGAACTCCACAGATACTTAACTCCTTATATTCTCTCATGATAACATACTTTATGCCTGAGTGCATGGAAATGTAGCTTACAACTTCCCACCAAACTAACCTACTCTTCATATTTGACCATAGAATTTTGAAATCAGGAAGTAAATGATTTAAAACAAAATATCTGTCTACGCAATATAATTTTTTAAACAAAATTTTCCAGTCTTTTTTTTCGCAGATGTATCTCAGTGCAGTCCAGATTTTGCTGATCTTGTCATGAGGTAAAATCACCATAGTAACAGATTCCATGGTATACTACTTCATTCCATGCTGCTATTGCCTACCTCTAGACAGCTTTATCTTAGGTGTCTGCTACCTGCTTTCATCTGCATTCTTTTTGTCCATTATATGAAAGAGCCCACCAACTTTCTGTTATCTGGTCTGCAGAAAGACTGACCGACCAACTATACTGTTATATGGCCAGCAAAGTAACCAAAAATGTTTGACAACTCTCCTCCAAAGCAGCTCTTATGAGCAACCGCCATAACTTTTTTTTTCAGCTTCTGAACTACTGCAATTACTTTTCTATACTCACCGTTCATCTCTTTCCCCTTCTGCATATCTTTTTTTAATCTAATACACTATACCAAGTGGCAGTACACTGACAGTTCCTAACAATATCAGTATTTGTCTCTTGATCTAACAGATTGGTTCCCAGATCCATCTTAAAGAGATGTACTGAAAAGCAATCTTGATTGGTACCTATAAATCTCAGTACCATCTTAAGCACCCTTTCAGTCTGTTGAGCCTGAAAAATGTACCCTGCGAGTGATTGTATATGACATGCCAGCGACTCCTTATCTCTGTGCTGCCCACTTAAACTTAGTCATAGAAAGTTTACTGTTTGTCAGTATGACTTGTTTTCCACCCCTAAACTAATCTGTCTTTGAGTCTGCCAATCACAAATAATCTATTTCATACAGATCCTGTCCTTCTACATGAAAGGCCACATTGGCCCCATCTAAGCCATTCTGTAATAGGGTATTACTCTAAAATGCCCCACTACTGCAAAGGATGTTATCACAGAATATATTGCAGAATTGTCACATGCAGCAAATAACCTTACAGTAGTACAATTAAAATGTCCACAACCAGAGGGTACCTTTGAGTCTGCCTGCCTACCCTTTACCCTGGCCTGGTGTTTTAACTTCCCACTCATTGCTTTGTGTCATCTGTTAGCCCCAACACCAGGAAAATTGAAGCAAATATTCCTGATGTATCCTAATTATTGATTGCTCTTCCACTTTGCCATCTTGCCATCTGTGAACTTAGTATCTCACCTATATACTTGATGAACGCAATCTGTTCAATTGATCTAAATAGTAAGAAAATATTTCCAAAAAGGTCTTGCAGGTCCTATTGTAGGTTTTCCTTATGCTTGGTACCAGAACTTCAGACTGTGGAATTAGGTCAGCTGCTTTCTCCAAAATCTCCTCTGGTCCAGAATGTTGAATCTCCACCACTGGTGCTAATCTTCCTCACATGTGTAGAGCTACAAATAAGAAATTTTATCACAGATTGAGTTCAGTTTACCAGCAAAACACCCATCAGAAAAAGTTATGTTAAATATCCAGCAGTTGTCTAAACAAAAGCTGCACATCATGTGATTTAGAAATTATGTTATTTAACTCCTGCACTACAGCATTATTACACTGAAACACATCTGTGATTAACAGCTCTGCGCCTGAGGTTACCAACCACATGGTAATCAGCTTTAGGATTTTAATGTCCTTCAGGAGGCCACCATGATCCATTTCAGTCAGTAGGTCACAAACCATCTTCCTTAACCAAAACAACAACAACAAGAATTATGCACAGAATCTTCCACATCTCTGCAATCATCCTGTGAAGAGATGCCGTGAAAATTAAAAAAAAAAAATCAAAACCACTTTCACCCATATAAGGACTTGGGCCATGATGTAGAAAAAAGTCTTCCTTAACATACTGTTTATTATAAACATTTTAACAGCTCCAGGAGGGACATATCCCTTACCCTATTTTTTTTAGCATAAGGTAGATTTTTTTAAACTTGGACTGCTCAGCTTTGGTTCCGGCAGCTGAAATACCTAAGCAGTGACATCCATCTCTATCCCTTGAATGACTAACTTCCTTCCTGTTCCCTCCAACTTTCAGTTGCAAGTGGCACTCTATCTCATCTCGCAAGTGTTACCCTGATCTAACACCCTCATGCATCTTAATTTTGCCTTATCCAGCATCAGCAAATTGTCTAAGGAGTATATATTTCCTATCCATAAATCTCCACTTTCCCAGACGTGGTGCTGTGTACTATTAAGCTTTCCAAAAGCAGCAGAGGCAATTGCACAGTATATTGGCACGGACTTAAATTAGCATTACCACTCTCCCAGCTGACATGCTCAACAAAAGTCAGTCCTGTTGCCTCACTGGGAATGAGAGACAGACTCTAGTCCAGCTTTGTGAATCACAGATTGAAAGCTGAGCCTTATGATTTTAATCATATTAAAAATATATTACACTTTAACAGCTTCAAGTATTTGCAAGAGGTCATCCTGACCAATGGTTTGCTTGCCATGGAGACTCCCCACCTGAACCATTTGTTAAACTTTTATCTCTGTTCTGTCACAATACACTTAGTGTTAATCCAAAACAATGAATTTAACTTGGATGTCCATGTTTGCCTGCTCATGTAGCTTTGAAACCATACTTCTGCACCTGTAAAAGTTCGCATAGTTTTGTGAAGAATCCCTTCCATCTTGCACTATCCCTTGCTGCTGATTCACCAGTCAGCTCATTCTCTCCTAAAATGTTTGATTCCTGGATGATAACCTCCATTAGTGGAGAAAATATGGTTGAATTTGTAGGTGGACACATTAACAACCCAGCATGGTTTACCCTGGACTTTTATCTTGAGGTTTTTCTCACCTCTGAGTGTGCGCCCTCTGTCAGTCTTCATTGCCAGTCATGTATTTGGGTGAATCCATCTCAACTAAGTGTCTTAACATGTACCATCAGTCTCCTGACCTTTTGAGCATACAACAACCATTCATGACCATCCCTCTACCAGTGGATGTCCTTGATAAAGCAGTAATGCAAAAATAGGCATTGCTGGCTTAGGCTTTTCTCCAGAGTGACTGCCATGGCTAGAGATTCCCTTATCTCTCATCCTGGCTTTGTACCTGTTGGTCTATGCTTCTCAGGGCTTCCAATGTGGCTGTGATGCCTTAATGTCCTGACTGTTCCAGTTCAATAATTCTTCAGACTTGTATATCTGGTCCTAGTCCAGCAGATGAAAGATTTTCAAATATTCTCAATTTCCAGATTTTCCTTTTTATGACTTTTGTAATGTGGACCACTATTAGATGTCCTTCCATATCAGTGTTGCAGTATTTTTTATTTAAGGGATTCCCTGGCAAGGGTGGCCCTACATTCGGCCAGTATACCAAAGCCTTAAGATTTTATAGATGTGTTACATGTATTCTCCCTACTCAAAGCATGGGGCATAAAGGTGATGTACAGATGTATATAACTCAGAAGAATTTTGTCACCATTCCAAATTCCATCATTGATCATCAGTCTGAACGATCCTCCTTCTGTGCTGGATACTGAACCATGTTTCAGATAAGTGCCCCACTGGGGTTTCTTATCCTTTCTTCATTTTTTAGTTTTGGGGGTTTACATGTCATCAAGAAAGGTAAAATGTCAGTGTGGGAGGCAAATTCCCTATAAAGATTGTCATGAGCAGTGTCTCTTCTGTTTGCGTGCTTCTCACAACATTACAAAGGGTTCTGTTCGCCAAACGTTTGTCCCTAAAACCCTACATAGTCATCTCTCCTCCTTGTCCATTTACCTGGATAACCAAAATATTAAATTGTTGGCACAGGGTGCTATGTCAGAGTCTTCCTATCCAGAAGGTCAGATGCCTGCAAAGAAAAGGGCCAACAGAATAAGGTGTGATTCAGCTGCTGACCCGCCTCCCCAGATGACTCTGAATATTGCTGAAAGCCCAGAGGATCACTAGGTTGTTTTGGTGGATTCCTCTGCTGTGATCATATCAGAGGCCAGCATGGATCAGACTTCTTGCACATCTTTGGGGGCACTACAGTCATCTGCTGCAGATGTTGAGGGGGATCCTTGGCAGATTATTTCTGAGTGACTGATGGGGATTCCACAGATACTTGGTTGGGAGGTGATTGCTACTTTATTGAATGTAGACAAGGGTCTGAACCGCCTCAGGTGTTTATAGCAGAAGTCTCTCAAAAAGAAAAAAAAATCATGTTTCCCCTCCTCCTAAAGACCCCCAACATGAATGGCAAGATTTTACCCAGGGGTTATTAAATGCATTGATGACCTTGAAGCCTCCCAAAGGAGTTTCTGTCCTTGCTCCCCCTTGGTCCTCTACATGACTTTGAGGCCCAGAGAGCAGGAGTCCTCTGATGAGGAATTGGATTCTGGAGGAAGAGTCTTTGGCATATCGCTCTCAGATCTCTACTTCCTTGGATTATGGCTCTGTGAAAGAAGAATCTATTAGCACAGTCTCTCCTTTTGAAGAACTCTCCTTTAGGGATACTATTTTTTGTATGTTGGAATTTTTTAAATGGGACTGTTCACAGGTTTTTGACATTCAAAAGGGGTGGCATCAGCTCCTCCAGATGGACTCCCCTAAGCTCTCTACTGTCTCTGCAGTATTGGTTGCCCTTTTAGATATTTTTCAGCAGCTTTTGTGGCCCCATATTCTCAACCTCCTTTCCCTAAGTAACCTTACAGATTTTACAAGGCACCTGGTAAGTTTAAGTTTCTCTACAAATATCCTGCTGACCTTTCTGTAGCGTCTGTCTTTTCTAACAAATCCTCTAAGCTTTTGGCTTTTCCTAAATTATGATCTTCTGGCAAGGACATCAGAGCTATGGAACAGCTGGACAAGAAGGTATATACTACTGTCACCTTGGCCTTTCAGGCTATTAACTACCAGACCCGTATGTTATGGCATGTTTTAACCCATCTCTCTCAGGCTTCCCGGTTATCTCAGACCTTCCTGATTCTGAAGGGATGGCCTCTGCCCTCTCATTACTGGGCTGTACTTCTCAAGTAGCCCACCATTCTATTAAATGTAATTATGATGCAGCCAATCCCTCCCCTAGAGCTGCTGCTTTTATTTCTGTTTTGAGATGTGACTCTTGGCTTCATCTCCAGCCTTTTTCTGATATTAATGCTAAACTGCTAGATGCCCATCTTGATAATAAAAACCTGTTTGGTTCTGTGGCTGCTGAGCTTTTTATGTCTCTGCAGGATAAAGATAAGGCCTTGCAAGCACTGAAGTGTATATTTCTTTCTCCTGTTACTACATTCTACAGGAATTATCCATTTATATCTGGTTTTGTTTACAGGCAGTCTCACCCTCCTCCCAAAGATAAGAAGGGTACTTGGATGGTTCCTCCTGCTAAGCCTACTCAGACTCTCACTTCTCAAACCTCCTTTTCAAGACAAACCAGGTTCTGTAGGACTGTTTGCTTCCTCCTTTTCTTAACCAGGTTCCCTTATCTCTTCATCATTCCCTGTCCCTTCCCAGTTGGTTAAGGATTACTCAAAGACTCTTGGGTTCTGTCCATCCTCCATCAGGGATACTTCATGGTATGGAAAACCTTTCCTCCATTTCTGGGCATCCCTCAGACTCTTCAGGAACAGCTTCCTTTCTTCAAAGAACTACTTCAAGGAATTTTGGCACAAGGCTTCAAGATATACCCCCTTCCCAGGAGGGGAAAGAGTTTTATTTCAGAATGTTTCTGGTTCCCTGGAAGGAAGCACCTGGAGACCCATTCTGAACCTCTCAGCTTGACATCTTTTTTGAAAATCCGTTCCTTTCAGATGTTATGTTTCCTTCTCTTCTTCCCCAGGCTTTCCTGGTCTTCCAAATTCTCAAGGATGCTTATCTTCACAATTCAATTCATCTCCTTTTCAGAAAGTTTTTGCATTTCTCTATTTCTCCCATGCATTTTCAGTTCTCTGCTTTGCCTTTTGGCATTTCAACTTCCCAAAGATTTTTGCCAAATGCCTCACTCCTGTGACTGCTTTTTGCAGAATGAGAGGGTGTGATGCCTGTGCCCCTTAAGAGCACACAAAGATCACAGTTAGTCTGGGGCTGGTCACTCCCTTGCTCTCCAGGTCCCCAATAAGACTTCCCACTGGCACGGCTATAGGATCCAGATCTCAGCCAACTGGGCAAGCTAAAATCTCCAGCATCCTCTCTGTCCAACCAGTGCTTCATGTCCTTACCCAAGTAGCTGACGCACACACACTTTGAGATCATTTTATACAACCACACAGATACTCCTGGGAAAGGCTGGCACGGGTTCTCCAGCTGTGCCCCTTTTACCCAGACTGTACAGTAGTAATCCTGCCACCATGCAGCTATTTATCAGCTACTCAAAGGCCCTTAAATGGGTGTCCAATTATTACTGTGCAATATTAATATCCAATTGGTAGTATAGCCCAGGGCTAAAGCTATTAGAGTGGCCTTGTACAGTTTTACCAAATGCATGCAAGTACTCTTATAAGCTTAACTTATCTCTACACAAACCAACCACAGTAAAAAAGGCTTTAAAATATTTAAAAAATAAATAATTAAAACCACAAGACAATACTTTCTACTAACAGTGCTAGCCATTTCAGAGACCACACAGAAATACTTAAATCAGTAGTACAGTTCTGACATCACAGAAAACACTTAGTCTAATCTTTCTAGTTCCTAGCTATTCCTAAATGAAAACACAAGTCTAAGATAACTTACATAAAGAAAACAGGCAGAGTGCTGTGAGTTGGACGATCAAGACAAAAATATTAATGCCTTTTGAGTCTCTCTGTTTAAATTGAAATTGCAGTTCTGATAAACATTACATCATTCTTTCACTTTCCTGGTGTTCCCAGGCCAACAGAAACTGCATCAACATTCTTTTACACCTCCTTTTGTTATTTTGCAGCTGGTCAGGAGCAGAGCAATAAAAATACATTTGCATGTTTAAATCTATAAATTTAACTCTTGGTTAAAACAATAGAAATAATTTCTTCATCTAGACTTTTCAACACCATTGTCTACTTCAAAGGGTCACCACATGGTTTACTTTGGTCAGTAGAGTGCACTGTTGTCACATTTATTTCCAGTTCCACATGTAACAGTATTTCTTTACATTTAAGACAACAAGCCTGTAGTTTACATTCATATTTACAAATGACAGAATTATCTGCAAAATTCTATCTGACTAGGCTGGCAGCCTTCACAGACTGGTTCAAGTCTTTCCTTATCTGGATGATCTTCTCATTCAGGCTTCTTCCCCGCCACCTTGCCTCAGTACCGCCACTATATTGTTTCTCTTAAAAAGTGTAAGGTTTACAATAAACTTCCACTAATCAGTCCTATTTTCCTCTCAGCCTCATGTGTTTCTCAGCTGCAGGCTCCAGACTATCCTTATGCTGGCTTGTCTGCCTCCTCCCAAGTTTCTTTCTCTAATCACATTTTTTTCAGTCCCTTCTTCCTCATGTTTTAATTACATCCAGGGAGTTTCTAAGGGCACTAGGATTCATGGATTTCACCATTCATATGCTACCTCTAGCCAAGCTTCAATGAGAGAACTACAGTGGTTCCTAAAGTCAATATGGCTCCAACACTGCCATCCTCTAGATTTTGTAGCTTCTCTTCTTTCATGCCTCAAACTCGAGCTTCAGTGGTTGATTCATCAACTGGCTCTCAACCTGGAACTTCATTTTCAGCACCCAGTCGCATCTCAGGAACTTTTCTCAGATGCCCCATATTGGGGAGGGGTGCTTTGTTTTTCCCTTTAAGGTCCATGGTCTTTGGCCCCCTCATCAGAGGCCAGACCACATCAATATCAAAGAGAAGAAAACTCTTCTTTTCACCATTCATACCTTTCATTCCCTTTTTCTTCCAGGGCCTCTCAAAGTCATTACAGACAATACCACAGTACATCAGACAAACAAGGGGGATATGGTCCTACCTTCTTTGCAGGCTAGCTCTTCATGTCTGGAATCTGTCCAGTATCAAGTGATACTTCAGGCTGTATAAATTTCTTCAGAGAAAAATGTAGTGGCAGACTCTTTGAGCAGGTCCAAAACACAGACTCACTGATGGATGCTACAGAGAGATGTGTTTCTGGACATTGTCCATCAGTGGGATACTCCTCAGGTAGATCTTTTTCCTCCCCTTTGAATGGACAACTTCCTCTTTTTTGCACCAAAATTCCAAGTCCTCTGGCTTGGTAGGTGGACACCCTATCTTTTTCTTGGATGGGGATGCTTCTCTACACTTTTCCTCTCCTTCCCTTCCTCTCATTCCAAGGGTCTTGCTCAAGATAGAGCAGGACTTCCCAAAATCTTGCTCTTGACTCCCTTTATATCCAGACAGCATTGATTCCCTCTTCTGAATCTAGCCAAGGGCAATCACCATAAGTTACCTCACAGGATGGACCTACTCACAGAAGACAAGAGGTCTCTCATCCATCCTCACTTGTCCACCCTTCAACTGACATTGTGGGTGATAAGGTTTTGATCCTTTTTAAGGTGCCTTCTTGCTGAGGACATGCTTGGGGTTCTGCAGGAGACCAGGAAATCCTATATGTTCAAATGGAAGAGATTTTCTGTTTAGTTTCCTGCTCGTAACCAGGATCCATTTTCTGTGGAGATCCCTCTGGTTGTCTTATTTGTGTGAATTGCTCCATGCTGGTTAGTATAATCTTCTGTTAAAGCTCATATTTCAGCTTTTTCTGCTTGTCTGCCATTGACTCTATCTCTGTCTTCTAGGTTTGAGTTTAAACAATTTCTTAAAGGTGTCCTTCATATCAGGTCTCCCAGAAAAACTATTCCACCTTCCTGGGACCTTAACTTTATTCTTGAAAAAATGGACTTAGGCTCCTTTTAAGCCTGCAGCTGCAGCTTCCTAACAACATTGTACATGAACGATTGTTCTTTAGTCCCTTACTTAAGCTAAGAGAGTGTCTGAACTTCAGGCTCTTATGGCTGTTCCTCCTTTTTTAGTTTTTCACAGGGACAGGGTTTCTCTTTGTACTAATTCTTCTTTTATGCCCAAGGTGGTTAATGAATTGTCTCTTAATCAGTTTATTAATTTGCCTGCTTCTTTCTTTCTTCACAGTCTGCTAATGAAAAGGTTCTTCATATCTTGGCTTTCCATAGACAGCTCAGATATTATTTGGATAAGACTATAGTCATTTGCAAGTCTGAGAAACTTTTATTTCCTCTCCAGCAAGCCATGTCTTCATGGATCTCTATGGCAATTTCTTTTTGTTACTCCTTTCATGGGAAAAGTCTTTCTGCCTTTGTAAAGGCTCATGCTACCAGGGCTGTCACTTCCTCTGGTGCTTTTACCAAAGGAATCGATACCATTTCCATTCTTGAGGCTTCTACTTGGGCCTCTGTCCATACCTTTACTAAGCATTTTCAAAACGGATGTTTCCAGAGCAAGAGCTGGCTTTGCCAGAGCTAACCTGTATGAGTTTCTTGAGGTTTCTTCTGGGCCTTCCTCCTCCCAAGTTTCCTGTTGAGCTTTTGTACTCTCCCTTAAGTTATGAATACTTCAACAGTGTTACAGAAGGACATAGTATAGTTGTATAAAATCTTAACATAACAGCATATGTCCTTCTCTTTACTGTTAAAATATTCACTCCCTCCCTCCTCCCCCTTCTGCTCTACTCTCTTCCTCTTTTCTCCTTCTGGATTCACATATTCCTCCTACTTCTAGGACTGTTGTTCTTCCTGGGGCTATTCAGTTCTGAGATATGTACATCTATACATCACCTTTATGCACCACACCTTGAGTAGGGAGCATACATGTGACATATGATAACTATAAAATAAGAAGGCTTTGGTATAATAAAAATGACCATTAAAGATGTGCAGATACATGCATTTACTGGTTTGTGCAGTGTTGGTGCCTTTAGGGAAATTTTCCCTTTATGGTATTCCCTGTGTGGGCAACTGTAAACCTCACAGTTTCTATAGATTTAGATATGCAAACTTTAATTTTATTGCGTTTCCTTATGTAGTGATTAGTGCAACACGTTATAGTGCTTTTAGAGTTATAGAAGACATTTTATGGAGGCTAGAGTTTTTTTGCAACACAAACGTTTATAATGCATGGTCTTGAGTGTTCAGAATAAACTGGGTCTAGCTACTGATAATATAGTATGCAGTTATAATGATATTTTAGTAATGACACTGTTAGATGGGGATGTGTAATGTATCATACTCAAGGCAGGAAAATCATAAATATCACCACCTGCTACATAGATATACCATTAAAGGAAGCTACCTTCTTTCCTGTACATACAGTGGATAGAATTTGGTCAACTGCTCAAAACAGAAAAAAGAAACATAAAACAAAAAGGAAAATGCATTTTTGCAGAGGGACAAGTCCCACTGCACCCCAAGTGGGGTCTGCATCTCCCTCACACCCACTACTTTATATACTAACATTCCAAGATTGCAAGGCAGCAGAAAGCACCCCTGCACTACCAAGCTATAACTCATTCCACACCTTTCGGCCTCAGAACTTGGACCAAAGCTCCAAAGGCAGTGGTGTTTCCATATTCATAAAGGATGTGCACACCTCCAAACTGGTAGCCCAACATAATGCATCAGAGATACTTCAGGTGCAGCTAACATTGGGTACATCAGCGATTCAGGTCATCGCCTACTATAGGTCTTCAACCATGTCCCAAGACTCCATGTTCCTAAGCACCCTGGAAAATATTAGGGTCCAGCCTAACACTGTCATACTGGGCAACTTCAACTACCCCTCCATTAACTGGCAAAACTACTCATGTACCAATACAATTGCCCAACATTTCCTGGAATTCATTAATTCCAATGCCCTCAACCAGCTCATTCTTACCCCTACTAGAGGTCGAAACATGCTTGACCTGGTCATTACTAACATGGGTGACCATTGCTCTACACCAATAGTCAACTCCTCCCTGGTTAGATCTGACCATAAACTAATCACCTTTGAAAGTCACCCCCCCCCCAAATGTAACCACCATGAAAAACTTCTCTAAAGCTAATTTTGGTCTCCTAAAAACAAAGATGGCTAAATTCACGGCACCCATGCAAATGGAGAATAGTTGCATGACCGCCGAATCATACACCAATGCACTGTACAAACATGTACACAAATGCATGGATCTTGCCATACCCAATAGAACCAAGACGCTCTCCTCCAAAAAAAGGAAGCCAATCTGGTGGTCCCCCTGCTATAAACAGACTCTACAACAGAAGGAGGAAACTGATGCAGAATAAGATGAAGTCCCAAGACTGGAAAAACTCCCTTAACAGCCTCAACAAAAAATGTTCAGATCCCTCATCAAATCCTCTAAAGCTAGCTATGAAAACAGAATTGCAGCAGATAGTAAAGACAACCACAAGGCCTTCTATAGTTATGTCAAGAATCTCCACAGCAATACCCAGATTTTCTCTGAGCTACTGCACAATGGTACCTCCTATATTGATCCAACAGATATTGCCAATATACTGGTGAACAGATGCAGTGCCAACTTTAGCCCTCTCTTCCCCACCAAAGGACCAATCACAATAGCACTAGATTGCCAGGCACCCAGTATTACTGCAGCACAGGTTAAAACAGCACTATCCAAGGCCAAGAATACAGCTTCTATGGGACCTAACAATATCCCTGGCAGTGTTCTATGTGAACTACAGGGTGAACTGGCACCTCACCTGTGTGCCCTGTTCAATCACAGCCTCACCTCAGGCTTTGTTCCTACTGAATGGCACACTACTACAGTCATCCCTCTCCACAAAGGAGGAGTGACTACAGACCCTGGGAACTATCACCCCATTAACTTGATGAGTCTGATATGCAAAGCTATGGAACGCATCATCATGGACCTAATAAACAAGGATATAGGGAATCTCCAAACTCTGGACCCCACACAGTTTGGTTTTGTGAAGGGTAGATCATGCCTGCTCAACATGGTTGCTTTCTTTGAATCAGTCACCAGAGCTGTCGATGAAGGCAAGATAGCTCATAAAGCCTACCTTAATCTGGCCAAGGCCTTTGATACCATTCCCCATTCAGGAATCTTAGAAAAACTCACTAAGCTATGCATCAAGCCCTATATCACTAGGTGGGTTGCAAACTGGCTCACTGATAGAACCCACAGTGTGAAAGTAGCTGACTCCAAGTCAGACTGCCGACCAGTCATGAGTGGGGTCCCACAGGGTTCAGTCCTGGGTCCTCTCCTGTTTGGTATCTACTTCTCTAAAGTCCAGGCCAACATGAAGGGACTCTGGCTGACAAAGTTCACACATGATTGCAAGTTGGGAGCTATTATTAATTCCCAAAGTGATGCTGACATCCTACAGAAGGGCTTCAATGAGACCAATGACTGGTGTCAGAACCATGGCCTTAAGCTCAATGCCAAAAAATGTGTCATCATCCCCTTTGGGAAAACCCTGGTTCCCATGAATTACCACATTGATGGTAGTCCACTGAACACAGAAGGAGTTATAAGAGATCGGGGAACACAGGTTGACAGCAACCTCTCTTTTGACCACCACATTGCCTCTGTGGTGAGAAAGTCCCTTCTATGTGGCACATCAAATTACTAATGGTTTTGCATCCAGGAAGAAAGAGGTCATTGTCTCCCTCTACTCTTCCCTCATTAGCCCAATCACTGATTACAATGCCCCCATTAGGCATGTACCTCACTAGACACCTGCAACAACTGGAGAGACCACAAAAGTACTTCACAAAGAGGATCCTAGGCCTTACACACATGTCCTATATGGACAGACTCAAAAAAACTCCAACTATTGTATGTCTCATATCACCTACTTAGAGGTGATCTCTGCTTGACTTACAAATCCATGTCTGATCCAGCTCTGTTAGAAATGCTACATCTATAGAAATCCCAATCCCTCCAAACCACATGCTCCAGAGAACTCAACCTCAATACCACAATCAACAGAACAAGCTGGAGGGACAGATTCATAACCCAGAGACTGCCCATGCTATAGGTTAGACTTCCCTTGCATGTCAAACAGAGCACCTCACTGGCCCTCTTCAAGAGGAATCATGATGAGTGGATGGGAAATAGAAAATTCACGCTGGGGATCACTCCAGTGGCTTTACTTGACAGAGGCACTGGGAACTAAGGTCAGGTGGCACGATGCCAGGGTAATCCTATGGGCTAGGCTTGTAAAGGCTCCAGGGCTATTAGCCTAGTACATGCCTATGAACCTATGAATCTATGAACAACAGAGAGGGAAAGATAAGACCTTACATTGTACAGTTAATACCTGTGTGAGCTATTTTTCTTTCTCACTCACATTCTCTCTCTCTTCTGTCGCACACACACACACACACACGCATACACACAATTATAATTTGACAACCTGTCACATGCACAAAGAAACAAATGACATAATACAAACAACGCAATCACAGACACAGAAGAGACACCCTATATCTCACTAAAGTTTCTACCTCACTTTTGACAACAGAAAAATCAATTAAAAAAAAAGTTACATCTTTTATTTATTTAACATTTGTTTACCAGAAAAGTCCAACTTGGAACAAAACCCATTTTCAGCAGAGGACCAGGGAGAAACACGCCAGACGCATGTCTTTATAATGTGAATGTATGAGGAAACCCACATGAATGCAGGGAGGACATACAGGCTCCACACAGAAGGCACCGCAGCTAAGAATTGAACTGGAGATCCTCTTGCTGTAAGGTGACAACACAACTGCTGCACCACTGAGCTGTCCACATTTAAATGATCAAGG
This sequence comes from Protopterus annectens, assembly GCF_019279795.1. Classification (NCBI taxonomy): domain Eukaryota; kingdom Metazoa; phylum Chordata; order Ceratodontiformes; family Protopteridae; genus Protopterus; species Protopterus annectens. Next base: position 1,289,808,844 of record NC_056733.1, on the reverse strand, counting down.
TATGTTTGTCAAAATGGGATCTGTATATACAGTTCCACTGCAATTTGTCAAAGTACTGAATGACCAGCCTTCAAAATGTCAACTACAGTACACGGAATATTTAACACACTGAAACTTAACAGACTGAAAGAGGTACATGCTCTTCTGATCTGTTAACCCAATAACAAACAGCCACACTTTGGAAAAATTACAGTGTTATGTGAAGGGTTTTTCTAAGGCTCTGTGTAGGGGCAGGGTTAAAGTCAGCAGGTATTAGTAAGGTAAGCAGGAGACCTTATTAATATCTGCTAAACCTAACCAGCTTGAGATTATACCCATTTAGAGCACAAAAGAAATAGCCTGTTGAGCAGGACAATGTATGTTATGCTGTTGGCTGCTCCAATGCAACCTGCCCCTCTTGTAATCCACAGTTAAAGTCACAGCACTGTAGGATTTTTAATTGATGGTGTTAGGCAGGAAACAGTGCCATAAGGATGCTGTTAGTGAAATGGACAAGGTGAAGCATTAGGCTAGAGGAAAGGGGAAGAGGCTGAAAGGACAGAGCAAAAGAAAAGCCTTGGAAGAGTGCATGAGGGATAGTAAAGACAGCAGATGGGACTTAGGCAAGGGAGTCAACAAACATCAAAATATTGGGGGCAAGGGTAGTGGTATTGGGGATGGAGCTAAGATGAGCAGACCAGTGTCGATAAGTGGGGGTGGAAATCCAGTGTGGGAAGAGACGTTTTGATAACTGGACACTTTAGTACAAAGTGGATTTAGACCTGTCAAGTGAAGTTGATTATAATGAAACTTGTCTCAAAGCATAAACTTGTAAATGATGGTAGGCGGTAACAAAGATGTTCACCTGAGAGAGGGCTGGCTGTATGTTGTATTGCATGGAAACAGCTGAGACATTTTATAGTTTATAATCAGGTGGTGGTAAGCAATGGCAGAGGATGGTAAAGAGATAACATAACAGGAGATAAAGTTTGTATTCATAGAACTGTTGCATGTGCCAACATACTAAGGAAAGAGGATATGGGAGTAAAATGAGTGGCAAAGGAGATGGGCTTGGGAAAGGTCGGTAGATGGAAGGAAAGATTAGAGACACCAGCTCAGTGTCAAATTAGGCTTCCATCACCCTAGCTGTGAAAGGAGAGAAGTGCTGTGAGGTGGACTGGAAAATTCAACTCAATCAATGTACATTTAAATTAAGATGAGAGGAGAAGGATCCATCTCAGAAGCAAAAGAGGAAGGTAGGTGAAAATACATGAACTTGGCACTGCTCCTTTCCAGCTGTAAGATTTTTTCAATCCTGTGGTAAAGATATTACAGGTAAGGAATTACTTTACATCACATGCCTTTTTCCATAAGTTGAATTATTATAACTCGTATTTTATTGCCTTTTACTCAAGTAAACAATTAATGTTATCTAAACTGCAGGAATGTTGAATTATTTGCTATGTATGGTGATTTTTCTGCCTTTTACTGGGAGTGAGTTGCAGAAAGAATTTCATAGGTTTATAGGTTCATAGGTGTGTACTAGGCTAATGGCCCTGGAGCCTTTACAAGCCTAGCTCATAGAAGTGCCCTACCATCGTGCCACCTGATATTAATCCCCAGTGCCTCTGTCAAGCAGATCCACTGGAGTGATCCCCGTGGTGAACTTTCTATTACCCATCCACTCATCAAGATTTCTCTTGAAGAAGGACAGTGAGGTTCTCTGCTTGATATGTATGGGAAGTCTATTCTAGAGCATGTGCAGTCTCTGGGTGAAGAACCTGTCCCTCCAGCATGTTCTGTTAATTGTGGTAATGAGGCTGAGGTCTCTAGAGCATGTGGTTTGGAGGAATTGGGATTTCTTTAGATGTAGTATTTCTAACAGAGCTAGATCAGACATGGCTTTGTAAGTCAAGCAGAGATCACCTCTAAGTAGGCAATATGAGACAGAGAATAGCTGGAGTCTTTTGAGTTTGTCCATGTAGGACATGTGCTTAATGTCTAGGATCCTCTTCGTGAGGTACTTCTGTGGCCTCTCCAGCTGTAGCAGGTGTCTAGTGAGGTACATGCCAAATGGGGTATTATACTCAATGATTGGTCTAATGAGAGAAAAATGGAGAGAGATGATGACCTCTTTCTTCCTGGATGCAAAACCCTTGCTAATGAGATGTGCCACATAGAAGGACTTTCTGACCACAGTGGCAATGTGGTGGTCGAAGGATAGGATGTGTCAACCTGAGTCTCCAGATCTCTTATAACACCTTCAGTGTTCAGTGGGCTCCCATCGATGTGGCAATTAGTGGGAACTGAGTTTTTACCAAAGGGGATGACGACGCATTTGTTGGTGTTAAGCTTATGGCCATGGTTTTGACACCAGTCATTGGTCTCAGTGAGGCCTTTCTGTAGGATGTCAGCATCACTTGGAGAGTTAATAATTGCTCCCAACTTGCAGCCTTCTGTGAACTTAGTCAGCCAGAGTCCCTTTGTGTTGGCCTGGACTTCTGAGAAGTAGATGCCAAACAGGAGAGGACCCAGGACTGATCCTTGTGGTTACTCCACTCGTGACTGTTCGGCAGTCTGACTTGGAGTTCGCTACTTTCACACTTTGTGTTCTATCTGTGAGCCAATTTGCAACCCACCTAGTGATATAGGGGTTTATACCTAGTTTGGTGAGTTTATCAATAATTCCCAAGTGAGGAATGGTATCAAAGGTCTTGGCCAGATCGAGGTAGGCTTTATGCACTGCCTTACCTTCATCCACAGCTCTGGTGACTGACTCAAAGAAGTCAAACAGGTTGAGCAGGCATGATCTCCATTTCACAAAGCCAAACTGTGTGGGGTCCTGAGTTTGGAGATTTCCTATATCATTGTTTATCAGGTCCATAATGATGTGCTCCATAGTTTTACATATCAGACTCATCAGGCTAATGGGGAGATAATACTCAGGGTCTGTAGTCCTTCCTACTTTATGGAGAGGGATGACTATAGCAGTGTGCCATTCAGTAGGGACAAAGCCTGAGGTGAAGTTGTGATTGAACAGGGTACACAGATGTGGTGCAAGTTCACTTTGTAGTTCATGTAGAACACAGCCAGGGATATTATCAGGTCCCATGGAAGCTGTATTCTTGGCCTTGGACAATGCAGCTTTAACCTGTGCTGCAGCAATGCTGGGTGCCTGGCATTCTTCCGGTATTGTGATTGGTCCTTTAGGTGGGAGAGAGGGGGTAAAGTTGGCACTGAATCTGTCAGCCCTTATGTTGGCAATATCTGGTGGCTCAATGTAGGAGGTACCATTGTGCAGTAACTCAGAGCAAATCTGGGTATTGCCATGGAGGTTCTTGATATAACTATAGAAGGTTTTGTGATTGTTTTAGTGTCTGCCGCAATTCTACCTTCATAGCTAGCTTTAGAGGATTTGATGAGGGATCTCAACTGTTTGTTGAGGCTAATAAGGGAGTTTTTCCAGTCTTCGAACATCACCTTTTTCTGCAACAGTTTCTTACTTCTGTTGTAGAGTTTATTAATGGCTGGGGACCACCACATTGGCTTCCTTTTTTTGGAGGAGAGTGTCTTGGATCTATTGGGTATCGCTAGTTCCATGCATTTATGCACATGTTTGTACAGTGCATCGGTGTATGATTTGGCAGTCATGCAGCTATTTTCCATTGGCATGGGTGCCATGAAGTTTGCCACCTCTGTTTTTTTAGGAGTCCAAAGCCAGCTTTGGAGAAGTTTTTCAAGGTGGTTACCTTTGCAGGGGGGTGTGGCTGAGATGTGGATTTTCATGGTGATTAGTTTATGGTTGGATCTGACCAGGGAGGGATTTACTATTGGTGTAGAGCAACAGTTGCCCATGTTAGTAATAACCAGGTCAAGGATGTTGCTTCCTCTAGTGGGCGTCAGAATGAGCTAGTCCAGGTCACAAGCATTGGTCCAGTGTATTAGTGCTTGAGTAGTTTTCCCAGTTGATGGAGGAGTAGTTGAAGTCTCCTTGTATGAGAGTGTTTGGTTGAACCTTGATAGATTCCAGGGTGCTTAGGAACATGGAGTGAGAGTCAAGGGACATAGTTGGGGACCTATAGCAGGCTATGACCTGGATCACTATGTTACCCAATGTTAGTTCTACCTGAAGTAGCTCAGATGCTTTATCCTGGGCTGCTAGTCTAGGGGTATGTATATCCTTTATGAATATGGAGACACCACCACCTTTGGAGCTTCGGTCCATGTTTCAGGGCTGAAAGGTGTGGAATGAGTTATAGCCTGGTAGCACAGAGGTGCTTTCTGCTGCTTTAAACCAGGTCTCTGTTACAGCACAAATTTCGATGTTCTCCATTTTGAGGAGTGCTTTGAGCAAGTGCATCTTGAGATTTAGACTTCTAGCATTGAGCTAGAAATCTCATTAGTGTTGTTCAGACTTTTTGTGCAGTACTATGAATGGTTGCATTTGAGGAATTCATGTTAGTGTGATAAATGTGAAGTATTATAATGATCTTACTGCACTACAGGAAATTGCTGGAAGACATGGGGCAATGCAGGTAGCAATAGATGAGATGTACAGTCTTGCTGCATATGTAGGAATGGTTAAGTTTTCAGAGAAAAGTACTGCATAGCCCTGCATCTGCAAGGTTACTTCTAGCCATGAAGAGAAAGGGATGAAACCATATTACAAAAAAAAAAAAAAAGGCTGCCTAGAGAGTAGGCTCCTGCAGTTAGCAGTTGCTTTCCTGGAGAAAAGATATGCACTGATGATGTCTGTTTTATGACAAAAGCGCTAAACCACAGTTTTATTTTGTATTAAAGTGTTTTTCGACATACTTTGTCTGTGGTGAGCATTTTCCTGACTACCACCTTGCCGGAGGGGTTTTAATACATTTCCTGGAGAAAAGATAGGTTCATTTCATTGTAGATCTCATTGTTGTCAGTCAGAGAAAATGTAAAGACTAAAATTCATGCTCAAGTCAGCTCACTGAGACTGAATGAGGTTGCCTGCCTGCTTTGCTGCATCCTGTGATTGACAATGCACCTGAGGTGCTGGAAGGATTAACTGGTTGGGATAGCATAGTGTGAATAAATGCCAGCTGTCATATCCCAGGGGAGCAGTGTGGGAGTCCACTATGTCCACATGACATTTGGTGGGAAATAGCCTGATAAGCACAGTTGTAGTTTTATGGAGGTGCACTAACATACATCTGTTGTGAGCATGCTGAAGCTCTCACCTTGCTCATCTCACATCTCAGCATATTAGTCTTCAACTACAGTAACTGACAGGCTGATTTAATCTTAAGATTCTAGTTTATCAACTGATCCTAATGGAGAAATCGCTCTCCAGGCAAAACGCTGGAGAAGCCAATTTTATCTGCAATTTGAGGAAACTGGAGGCCTGCTTTATGGAAGACTACATCTGAAAATTTGGTAAAGCCCAAATGAAGATTTGAGGATGAACATAAAGGAAGTAGAAAGCATAACAAAATCACAGAAACTTACAGAAACATTTTTTTTTAATTGTGGCCTACAATTGCAACTCTATTTATAATAACTGTTTGCTTCACCTCAGGGTAAAAAAAATATTTACCCCTAGATTAGACAGCCTCAAGATTATTCCTGCAATATTCAGAATTAGTGGACTTGACATTTAGTCCACAATGTTCTGCCATACAGAATGCCATTGAAACTAAGGTATGGTCTCATTGTTTCAATTATATGCATATTTACTTGTAGCTGTTTATTATTTTTTGAACAATGTGAAGTGCTGGGAATGTTTAAACTGTACCCATACTGAAATTAACTTAAAACTGTATTTGTTTGTCTACCATGTGGTGTCTAACATACTAAATGTTTTGCAATTTCTGCCTAGTAGTTGTACATTTATACAATTCTGTGTACCAGGAAAAAAAGCCTGCAGACAGACCACCTTTTGCCCTTTTTACAAGAGGTCAAAGGAGACTCTTGTTCAAGTAAAAAACTCCTTCAGTTGTACTTCCATTCCTACAGTAGGCATCCTGCCATTTCTTCCCTCATATGTGCCCAAGAAGAATTGTTTGAGATATATATATTCCTGTGTGTGTATTGAGAACACATAATTAATATGGCAGAAGTTGCAGTTTCAGTGTTGAATCTGTAAGAACAAGAAAAATGGACACCTCCAAATCTGTTCCACTTATGTAGCAGCCTCAGCCTGAGAGTTTTCCAGGAACTGTGCTAACCCTCCAGCTCTGGTACCCATCTAGCATAAAATGTTTGTTTCTAGTTCATGCTCCACCTCGTTTAATATTAATATGTTCCTTACTAAAACTTAAATTATCTTGGTACCTCTCTGGTGTTGCACATTCCCTTCATTATATTGCTAATTACCTTTTTTTCTTGGTAGCTTATGTTGTACCTGCTGACCATTAGCCTTCCTATACTGCTGTCATCACCCATTTGTGTCCCCTTACTTATAGATCATTGTGCCCTACATCAAACTATAGGGGATACCCAGTGACCACTATAAATTTGCCTTGGCAGCACTAGTGAACCAGGACTAGAAGTTAAACCCCAAGACCTGATGGCTTAAACAATTAGCTTTGCTCAGCTAAGGGGGAAATTTTCTTTTATTCAGAGCTCAGGCCATTAACAGTTCTTTCATTTGAAACATGACAGTTCTGCCATAACTGGGAAAGGACCCTACTTCACCATCTATTGTCCTGTTTCATTAATGCACACTGATGAGCTCCATACTAAAGAAAAGACTGGAACCCATTCTTCCAGCTTTAAGTTTGGATACATGAGCAGGTTTCATCACAGGAAGTAGTAGAGCAGACCATGCTTATTATTCACAGGAAGTAGTAGAGCAGACCATGCTTATTATTCACAGGAAGTAGAAGAGCAGACCATGCTTATTATTCACAGGAAGTAGAAGAGCAGACCATGCTTATTATTCACAGGAAGTAGTAGAGCAGACCATGCTTATTATTCACAGGAAGTAGTAGAGCAGACCATGCTTATTATTCACAGGAATTAGAAGAGCAGACCATGCTTATTATTCACAGGAAGGAGTAGAGCGGACCATTTTTTTATTCACAGGAAGCAGTAAAGCAGACCATGTTCATTATTCACAGGAAATAGTAAAGAAGACAATGTTCATTCTTTGCTGCTTTATTTTCAAGGTCTTAAATGTGAATCCAAACCAGTGTTAGCCCTTTAGATTGATTTTTCAAAAAGGCTTTTGACTGTTTACAGTGAAATGTTTTGTGGTCTGGTACTAACTCATATGAATTTACTGCATGGAATTAATAAATCAATTCAAACCATTGTACCAGTCTCCCCCCAAGCTTGCCTTTTGATTGATGAGATTCTCTCTGACCCTCTTATTCTTAATCAAGGCACGTGTTAAGGATGCCTTTAATCAGCTGCCTTGTTTTTGTTTGGCTATTAAGTCTCTAAATTGTTAAATAATTCACCTACATATTTGGTCTGGTCTTTGCACTGCATTAAGGCAATAGCCATGATGTCTGTATATGTTTGTGTGACCTTTGCTGAAAATCCCTTCACAGATATTTCTGCAATATCTCAACTTCTGCATGATTTTGTTTCCAAGTCAGGGCTAAAAGTGAATGTCTATAAAACAGAACTGTTCCGGGCTAATCCAGTAGCCAATGCTATGTACTAGCTCAGTACACTTGATATTTAACAAGACCAAATTATCCAGTTATGATCTGAGGATTAAGCTTCACTGTGACTTACAGAAAATGTTTCAGTTGAATTTGAGTCCCATTATGGGTGCATACTTGGCGCCATTTACATTTATCCCTTTTGAGGAACTATTTTGTTGTTTAAATGTCTATCCCCCCTACTCTCACATTTTTTGCCACATTCACACACCACATCCCTACCCCTACCTAAAGAAAATTGATTGGCTCTCTTTTGGACATTTTAATTTAGAGAAAAATTAGAGGAAAGGGTAGAACACAATGTTTGGACAGTGCCTACCCATTCTTCAGGATTAGAAATTCCTAACTGGGGCATTTAACCTCTCACATTGCTTCCCCATCAATCATATTAAACTCCCTAGGTCGGCCTTTATACAGAGTAAACTTCTTCCCACCTCTTCCCCATGGGAATTGAGGTGGTTACCCCTGCATTTACAATTCTGCCACTACATTTCCATAACTTATAGAGCTTTAAAATCTTTGACAAAAGTGCTATCATTTTCCAGTATCCTAGGGTGATGTTATTCCTCTCTGGGTTAACCCATTTCAGTAGATGAAACTCTGCTTATCAACAAAGTGGAGATCTAAAGATATCCAATGGCTATGTGACCTTATTTCCAAAAATCAGAATACTCCTTTCTGAAGAATTTACAACATTTGCAGCAACTACCTAAATCATCCTTTTGGAAATTCCTGCACCTACAGTAGAAGGTTTGAAGATCCACTTTTTATGAACATGTCTTATTTGCTTATCCCCTTTCTAGTATTCCAATATTGTATCCCCTTAGCTCTTTGAAGCCAAGTGATGTAATATGTATTTTTCTCAAGTAAAATGAATTTCCTCTGTGGAATCCTGGCTTATGTAGATTGATGTTACTTCTCCGCACCCCCCCCAAAAAAAGTAAAATCCTCCATCATCTACTGTATGTTTTTGAAGTTCATTCTTAGAATGCATAAGGGCTACTGAATCATATATATATATATATATATATATATATATATATATATATATATATATATATATACATATATATATATAAAATCTGTCTCTACAAAATTATATTTCTTATAAATTCTGTTAAATTTAATATATTTGCTGTTATCTCCTCAAGTGAGCGACCATCCCAATATTAACAGAACATATATGCTGTTATTTATTTCTGCATGATTTGATTTCCTTCTTTGATTAATGTATAGCTACCAGTAAAATCTCTACCACTCCATAAAGCCCAAAAGACTTTTCAGTACTCAGTGCATTCACAACCTAAACAATACAGTAATTCTCCAATGACCTTTAAATGAACTTACGTTTTTATTATGGCATTTGCTTAATTTTAAAATACATTTAGCAGGCTTAACTTGTGAACTGGACTTTTCTACTAAACCTAATGTCCAAGCATGTTTGTGGTCAGTGACAAGAGACACTAATGCACCCAGAAGTTCCTCCTTAGACAAAGTAGCTTCTCCTTGATTAGAGCAGAACATAAAAATGAGATTGCCATTGCTCAATAAAGAAATCAGAAAACAAAATTCAAGAGGTATGGATCCTGAAATATGCAGCAAGTTGTGTCGTATATCAATTGGCTTTTCATGGTTTTTTTTTGCAAGTAATAATCCAAAAATTGTTGCTTGAAGCTGAAGATTTTGAATATTTCCAGTTGCAAACAGGATTCTTTTTTTTTGCTGCTGAGGTGTCATTCATTTCCATCTGTTTAATTGTTTTGTACCTTTACAGGTTGTGAAAAAGCTATGACAAGTCTGTGTGATGTACCATTACATGCAATATAAATAGCAGTACTACTGTCATTTATTTGGGATTTTGTTCTTCCTTCTTACACAAAAATGCTCTGATGCTTCCAGTGTTGAAGTTCCCTGATATCACAATCTGAAAACTGTTGATGTGAAAATGTCCTCTTAAAGCGAAGTGCATAATGATGACTAACCTTTGGTGACAAGTACACCTTCCTCACAATATGGGAGCAATTGTAGTGGAAGAGGGCGGTTGAGTAAACCTCTAAGAGTTTTTTTCACAAAGGCTAATATGAAACTGCCAATAAGGGGTAATCCTAGATTAAGGTATATAAATACAAACAGAGAATTTAAAAGAGAAACCACAGAGAAAACGAAAAAAGTAGGTTTAGATTTCAAGCATACCTACATATAAAAGAATAACATACATAACTTCAAACAAGATGATGAGTATAGCCACCTTTCTCAATTGTCAGAACTTATTCTGTAGATGAGCCCCAGGATTCAATATGGATTTTTTTCTGTGCAGGAATAGTGTAGCTGCTCCTGCATGGAATATGGCCGCCAAGCGATCCAGTAAACAAGCCTGGGGATGTGCACGAGCCTGCCAACGCTATTCTGCCATGGATATGACTGGATTATGCTAATGACCTTATTTACTGATGAAAACCATGCAAATGAGGTCAACTAGTGATCCAGTAAGCAGGCAGGCATCCGTGGCAGAATAGTGTAGCTTGCAGAAATGCATTTGGCTACTAGCCAAATACATTTCTACAAAACTCAATACAGAGGCATGACATGTCAAACTAAAGCATGTATTATAATCCTTAGGAATGCCAATGGCCAAATATATGGCCATTGGCATGGAAAAGTGTTACAAAATTATAAAATTCAAAGTTTTTTTTTTGGCCAATATCGGCCATTTAAGCATAGGGCAGCAGCATGCAAATGGGATCTTGTAGAAAATAAAGAAAAATGTGAAAAGGCAATTTTAAGTGAAATCTGCATTTTGTCATTTTAGTCTATTGCATGCAGAATCAAAACAACAGCAGGGAACAGTGGTTGCTAAGGGGAAAGGCTCTGGTGGTAAACTAAGGACTAAGGCAGTGGGGTATGCTGATGAGGGGAAATTTACTGAATCACAAAAAGAAGACAAGTGCCAAACTCCACCTAACCGTGTAGGAGCTATAAGGCAGTGGTGTAAGCAGGAGAAGCAGCTCACATGAAATGGTGGTGTGTCATGCTTGGTGTAAGCACATTGGAGCTCCACGGCTCACATTTGAACTTAGCTAAGCAAAGCTAAGCAAAGGGGTGTGTCTGAGGCTGTATTGACTTATTCCATGAAATGAAAAGCATGTTCATGTCCAGGGGAGGGCCGTTTCTCATTGTTTACCTTAGCTAAATGGATTTGCATGGCAAGCACCAGGTCTAAAACAAAAAAAAATAGAAAAAACCTTGGAAATAGCAGGACTGTTTACATTTGGGAACCGAGTTTGTATTTGGGATGCTCAAGTCATGGTTCCGCTGCCTACCTTGACATATCTGGTGGAGCCTTGCAGTATTCTCAGGCCACATCAGCACACATGTTCATAGTATGTGCCATGCTACATAATATGATCCTGCGGAAACAGCTGCAGCAGGAGCAGCATGGGGAAGGGCCACACATCCCCCCACCATTGCCAAGGTCCCCACAGACACAGAGGAACTCAGAGGAGGAAGCCCCTGAGCCTGCTCCTGTAGGCAGATGGAAGCATGCCCAGTATGCCCAGGCCTTGGCAAACAGGCAACACATAGCACACACACTGTAGGGACCCAGGGACTGACACCTCTCTCTGACTCACACATATAGTAAAATGGATGACACACACATCACATTATCTGTAACTTAACATGTATAGGCAGTGTACTGTGTGCATCCAACATAGGCAGCCCTCAAGCACTGCCCTCAGAACTGCCACAGGAACAAGGTAAGTCAGTCTTCTTAACAACAAATGAATGGATTAGTATGTTCTGGTAGCATATCTATGGTATTGCTGCATGCATGCAATGGAATGGGGTGGCCTACTGGGATAACAGCTGACAACTGACAGCTATGTGGGACACCAGAAAATGTCTGCACAATACTGGATTCCCCACACTCTGCAGTATTATTCAAGGTGACAAATCCCACTGCAGTATATGCGGGGGGGGGGGGGCAACTAAGGGGGGGTCATATTTCACATGCATGGATGTCAATGTGGGGATCCCAGCCTCACCCCTCAGACTTATGCAGCAAGTCAGGCACAGAAAACCATAAAGGAATGTCTGGCAAAGGCTCACAAATTGCGACAATGATGGAATACCCCATACAGACTTACAAACACGGTGATATCACAGCAGGCCTTGCAGTTGCAGTAAGACTGTGAAAGGTAAGAAGTCTGAAACTCAGTTGTATGCCATTACAATCTAACCTGTGGTCTCTAGTGATATGCCTCTATTATCCAAGACAGGGCACAATAGCATGCTAAATGGAACCAAAATGTAAAGCCAAGTATCAGCACAGTCTGTGCAAATTTGTACCATTGATAGGTGTGCCCCCCACCCATATTCCCATAGAAATGCAGTAACATGTACATTTGTAGGGTAATAGCAGCACAGCAATCAACATGATAACTTGTTGCATGTCCACAATATGCAAGGGTCAGTGAGCTAGCAATATGTGTGGGGAATACTGTCAGGATGTGGCCAGCAACTTCTCATGGCTGTCGTGTCCTAGTGGCCTAGGTGCAGTACTGTGGTAGACAGGGCCATGTTTCATGAACTGCAGTGCCAACTATCATGCGTGTCAGCTACACCTATGGTGGAAGTTGTACATATTGTCCAGATGTCAATATCCATTACAGCTGGAAAGCTGGATAGGTCATGTACAGGGGGCCACACATAAGAACAGTACACAGGTTGGAGTAACCTACACAGTGCCTACCATACCTCCCAATTGGACAGACCCTTTGGAGAATGTACAGAGGTTTGCATTATCTTTGTGTTGTCTTCATTCTGAAATAGTGGCTGTCTGGCAAATCACTGGCAAACAATGAAAGTCTAAAGTCAGAAAATAATGAAGTATTGCAGTGTGTCAGACTTCATACCCTATAGAAAAATGCATGCTAATGCAAAATCTGTTAACGTATCACTCTTCTAGGTTTGCAAGGCCAATACTTACATTGGTCTCTATATGTAGGCCTTTGCTACCCAATTACTCATGGCTTTGTTCAGATGCCTGGCTCACATATGTAGAGAGGTATGTTGCCTAATAGCACAGCAGTGTGTTCTGTCACTTACCATTGTCACCCCAGGGGAGTCCACTGCCTGGTAGCTTGGGAACATTTGAGTGACAGAATGCACTGCCTTGGTACAGATGGCCTGCATCAGTCTCACATGGTCTACAGATTTCTGGCAAAGGCCCATGCCTCACCCATAGTGCCTTTGTAGGAAATGTCATGGGGTCCATATTACCAACATAACACAGTCAACAAAATGCAAATGTAAGGCCATGCCGCTAAATGCTAGTAACACACCTCTCAACCTTGTAGAGGAAGAAATCTGGACAAAGCCATACGTAATGATGGGATAAAGGCCCAACTATAGGGACACATTTGAAATATTGCTTTCATAATGTTAGAAAGTTGATAGAATAACAGAGGGGGTGTGTTGTAGCATGGATGTCATGAAGGGTGTGACGTCCGAAACTTAGATGTTCTGTCATTATTCCCTGACTGCAACCCTGAGTGATTTGCAACAAATGTGCTAGAAAACCACAATGTTAAGGGAAACTGATCAGATGAGGCATGAATCTGGATAATCTACGAGAATCTGTACAGTTGACAGGTATGGCCACACCAGGATATGACCTTTCAGGTAAGAAGAATACTGCACACCCAGGAGATCCCCAGCCAGTATATCACCAAGGTGCTGGACCTTTTACACAGCTTCATTAGTCAATCGGCTTTAGCCACACCTCCCAAATGGCTGGTTTGTGGAAGAATGTCTAGCTTTCCCTCATAATATAGGTCTGTGCATCATCTATCTTGTATTTCTCTGGTAAATAACTGTGATGATCTGATTATATCGGTCAGTAGGTAATGACCCAATATAATACAGTGTCAAACATTACATATGTCAGAAAATGTCTGCTAAAACAAATCCTGTAACTCAAGCAACTCATACATTGATAAGAGCAATAGTTACAGCACCCCCCCCCCCATGTTTGGCCCATTGTTTCCGCATATTGGCAGCCTATCACCAGATATCTTGCAGAAACAGGTTCCAGGGTATGGCTGTAGCACGCAACACTCCGGACTGGAGTACAACTATCCCTGGAATGGATTCCAAGACTTACTATAGAAGGTCATACTGAGCATGCTCCTACACTTAGAGAAGTAAAGCCCATGTCTGAAACAACATTGGGCTTATATATATCTGTACTGTGCAAATGTCTTTGCATACACACAGCTATGTAAACCTGTCTCCACACACACACCCATCAGACAGGATTACCCACAGCCAGCTGTAGGTGGCACATATGTGGTATATTTGCATCTGTTGCATGTGATATACACACATACACACACACACACACATATATATATATATATATATATATATATATATATATATATATATATGGGCAACATATTACAATATGTCAAGCATACACACACATAGACATGGGGAAGAGAGGGACAGACAGTGATAGAGTGAGACACACAGGGAGACACACACAGAGAGTGAGTCATACACAGGGATACGCTGAATGGCATAGAGTGATGTTCTGCTTCAGACAGTTGCATACCAGTCATAACCACTGGCATATGCCAGCATGAAGATGAGATTTATTGTCTGGTGGTACTGAGGTGGGGGTTGAAATATCACATCACCTACCTTTGTGTGTGCCTCTGTGTGTGTGTGTGTGTGTGTGTGTGTGTGTGTGTGTGTGTGTGTGTGTGCGTGTGTGTAGGTCTAAGTATTATGATGCCTTACCCACCCAGTATACTTCCCATTTCCCTAGTTTACAAGCTCTGCTAATGTCATTCACCTTAGAAGTACCTTTGGACTGACTTTAGTCCTGTAAGCTCTATAGCATGTGTGATAATGGCCTAACACTATCATACAAATAACTAGATAGGTAGGGGGTCTTGTGAGAGTAAAAGAACAGGTTAAAATGGACTTCAGTGGATTTTTTCTGAAAATGTAAAATAAATGTTCTGCATTTCAGTGTGTACAGTGCACACAGTTAACTAACTTGGCAAATACATAGCTTGGCATTCATTGTTAATAAGAATCAAAAGTAAAATATTTAATCTCTTATAAACTATGCAGCTTGTGAAATTTATTATCTACAAGCAGGTCAAGATGAGCTCTTGTATGCAGCTGTGTCTCATCAATATGATACGCAAGATAGGCCAAGGACGAAAGGAGTTATTCTTCAGAAACAGAATGTTTAAGATATGGAAAACAAACTGTCAGCAAACCAGCTTGAAAGGAAAGACTTATTATTCTGGCAAATTCTCTAAACTTCTGATGCAGGCAGAAAAGACACTATAAAGATTGGGACTTTTTTCTTTTGTATGAGAGACTTTGATTATTCTAAGCTGAAGTATGTTTTGATGTATTTACCCTTCATTGTTAAGCTAGATGTAATCCTCGTGTGCAGTAAATGAATGTCGTAACAGCAGAACTGTCTCAGTGTCTTCACTGAGTAAAAGTACAGACTACCTGGATAGTGTAGTACCACTTTAACTTTAACAGTGGTGAGACCAGTCCAATACAAACAACCAGGGGGAGTGACCTGAAGAGGTGCGTCTCACAGTATGATTTTCCAGTGCAGAGGTTTTTAGAATCGATTCTTCTCTTCCTAAAACTTTGTCCATTGACTGGAGGACAACACTGCAGTGCAGTACAGGGCAGTACAGAAATTATCCTTCAGACAGTTGGTGATATACGAGGTCCAAATTTTCCATTGCGGAAAATTTATCTCACCAGCATCTAATGAAAGACAACAGAGAATTTTCCCACAACTGATCTCTGTGTCAAGACTGGCCACTTTGTTCTGAACATTTGTGGTAATTATTTTCTTCTGTTTTTCTTTTAACAATGAATGCAATTAATGAAAATGCCAAGAAATGCACTAAGTCTTTTACTGTTGATGTGTCTGACTCGTATGTAGATGTGCGGAATTATTTATATACATGGTATGATCAGCATGTTAGCACCTGTAAGTCTTTACTAGGGAAAACCGACAATCCAGCATTAGGCAAATGGATTGCCACTTTTGATTGGTATGTGTGTAAGGCAAAAGTGCCACAGAATGTACAAAAATTTGTTATTTGCAATTATTTAAATGTTGCCTTTTGCATGCCTTGTCATAAACGTATTGTACAAAACCTGGAACACAACCAGGATAAAGTAATGCCTGAAGCACAGGCAATGGTTTCTGTTTCCATATATCCTGTTGCAAAAGATTTGTTAGAAGGTGATGCAGATGTCAAAGTTTGTACTTTACAGTCTGATTTGCAGGAGTTTAAAGACTGGATTGCTAAAGTTATCAACCAACAAGATCTTGACCTCATGTGTCATTTTTCAGGCTTACTTTGATAAATGGAATGCTTCTGGTAAACTGCATGCTGACACCGCTGAATGTACAAAAACATTTTCTCAGTTTTTGAAAGTCTCACAGACTGAAATTAAGACCTTTACACAAACTGTTATTGAACAAGGCAGTAAAGCTACTAGTATGATAGAAGGGTTAATGAATAAAATTGTCCATTTGCAAGAAAAATATGACAAGCAACTGGTTGACACACAGCATGATGTAACTGTCGCAAGAGAGGAGATAAACACATTATGAACTCAATTAGAGACAGAGGAATCTGACACTGATAGAGCAGCAAACTTAGCTAATCAAGATCTTTTAAGATTACAAGCCCTGTTAGAAAAATATCAGTCTAAAGCACTAGAAACTGCTGTTACCAGTCCTATCATAGTCTCAGCAGGTTTTTCTGCTGAAGTTTATAATCAGTCTAGGATGTTAAAACCTCTCCCTATGTGGGATGGACAGAAAGGTATTGTTAAAACCTCTCCCTATGTGGGATGGACAGAAAGGTATTTTTAATAACATGATTACATTTGAAGCTTGGGTTCTTAAAGCTGTAGGCACTGTATGGAATGATACACTTGAACGTTATTTGTGGAATTTTATTCCTCAGCGTTTCATGGTTTATATTCAGCAAAAGCAGTATCCAATACAAACTAAACACCTAGAATGACAGCAGTATTGTTAGCATACACTAGGGGGCAATCTCTCACATCAACACTTTTAGATCAGTTTCAAATGACAGTCTGTGATTCTTTGGAAGAACAAGTTAAACAATACCAGCTGGCATATATGCTAGTTAATGGCAGTGATGAAAAAGATATGAAAGAAGTCAATTTTCAAAAAGCTGTTATGCACTCCTTTTTGGACCATTTGGAAGGTGTTCCAGGGGATATCAAACTTATTTATGAAGAATCTTCAAATACACTCAAAGAGTTAGTAGATAAATTACTGTGAGCACATATTATGTGTAAAGATAATGCTATTTATAAACAAAAGATTTATACTCCACATTCTGCACCCATTGTTAGTGAAGTAAAGGGAAGGGAGATGGATTAATCAGGGAAAGCAAGTCCCACAGTAGGTAGCAGGACAATCATGTCAAGGGCAAGTTATACAGGGGCAACAATGGGCAGCATCAGCTCCCCCAGCCACTCAGTTAGCTTCTCAAGTTACTCAATCTATAGAGGGTTCTCCAAAGAGACAGCCTATTTGTTATTCCTGTAAACAGGTAGGTCATACTAAAAATGATTGTAAATATTATCGCAGATGGTGTCAGGAACAAGAGGCAAAGGGTAAGTTTCTTACCGTGAAAATGTTTGATAAGCCACGTGTACCACAACAGCAACTGGTAATGCAGCCAGAAGTACAAACACAGCAGTACACTTCACAACAATATGTGACAGAGGGTAATAGGGTACTGCAGCAACAACCCCTATATACCACAAATAAATAAAAGATGTATAACTCACTATTAACGTGACAGCAAGTAAATAAAATAAAATTATAAAGTCAAAAATCAAACCGCACCTCCACAGACCTACCATTGCTTAACTGAGAAGGTGTGTCCTTTAATGAATCAAGCTATAGACTGTTACTTTGAATGAAGAAAGGGCATTGTCCTTTATCCTAATGTTTATTGGCTATATGCTCTAATAAAGAAAGGAATGGAGTCCCTACTTTTTATGATCTGAAGAAGGTTTTACCGAAAGTGCTTATCGAGTTATTTTGGGATTTTCATTTTCATAGGTTTTTGTTATATGTTTTATGTTATGTTTTGGGGAGTTAACTAGCTACTTGGTATCGAAGAGTTTACTCTACTTTTGTGAAGTTCTGGAAGAGCGTTCACTAGCTATATAGCACCTAAAGGTTTTGCTGAGAAGTTTTGTTTGATTTCGCCATTGTGGAATTTTGGAAGAGTGCTGACTGGCTATACAGCATCGGAGTCTACTCTATTTTTGTGAAGTTCTGGAGGAGCGTTCACAAGCTATACAGCACCAAAGGTTTTATGCAACGTTTTGCGTCCATTATATAGTACTGAAAGATTTTATACAAACGCTTACTTTTGTGAAATTTTGTCAAGAACGCCATTGGAGTACACACTAGGACTGAAGGGTCTGTGGGTTATTCTATATTTGTGATACCCAACAGAAGTTTTTATAAAGATTTTCATAAAGTTATTTTGAACATTTTGAATACTGATTTCAGCTGTGTAGGTGCGGCTTGATTTTTGACTTTATAACTATATACCACAAACACTCAAGAGTCAGTATTCTCAATACAGCAAAGAGCTGGTGTGACACCTAGTGTCAATGTACAAGGTAATATTTTTAGCACACAGGATACATCTGCTCCTTCTGACTTTGTTCCTGAGGGTCCAGTAAATCCTAATTATCAGCAGCGAATAGCTCTGCATCATGAACTTAATCAATCTTCTTATGTTGACTGTGAAGAAGTCGAGAAAACACTGCAATTATGTCCTTTGCAGTCCAATACCAACGGTGATTAGGGGTGGGAAGTAGATCTACTATAGGGGTGTGACTCCTCCCTACTCAAGTCTCTTTCTTGACTAACTTCAAGAAGGGGAAAGATGGACGACCGCTTATCAACATTTGGGTAGAGGGGAACCTGTGGGAAGATGTTCTTCTAGATACAGGAGCAGCTGTCTCAGTGACAGGTAGGCATTTGCCTCCTGACTTGTCTAAATGTAGATGTATTTCAGGTTTTAATGGCTCTGGATGTCTAGCCATAGGTAGTAAACCTGTACAAGTACAATTCTCCCATCAAGGGGAACCAGTGAAAGGGGTATTTTTGATGCATAATTCTTGCACTTCCACAATCTTGGGAATGGATACATTATCTAAAATGGGAATTGTCATTGACCTTCCTAATGGCTCTATATGACAAGGTCCCGTGTTGTGTATGATTGAGGCAATACATGTATCAAACAGTTCTGAAAAGGGCCGTACTGTCAGCCCTACTGAAAATGAAGTATGGTTAAAGGTAAAACAACAGTTGCCTACGTTGTGGTCACAAGGGACCACAGACTGTGGGAAGCTACAGGAAGCAGTTTCTGTAGGTAGTGATGCAGATTTTATTCCACCATTTCAAAAACAGTATCCAATCCCAAAGGAAGCAGAGACAGACATGCAAAATTGCATACAATGATGGCTTGATGTGGGAATAACTCAAAAGGGAAATAGCCCTACAACTTCACCCATATGCCCAGTTAAAAAGAAAGGTGGCATTTACCGATTGGTTATTGATTTACGAAAAGTAAACCAATTCATGACTACCCGGGCTCATCTGATTCCAGGGGTCCCAGAGCTAGCAGCAATAATAAATCCGCAAAGTCAGTGGTTTATGGTCATAGACTTAGCTAATGGTTTCTTTGCAGTACCACTGCAGGAAAAAGATTGTCAAAGGTTTGCTTTCACATTTCCAAATGAACAGTATGTCATGACATGGTTACTGCAGGGGTTTCAAAACAGCCCAGTTATATTTCACCAAATAGTTGGACGAATACTACAATGTCTAGAATCTGATGATTCTGTTCTGCATTACATTGATGACATACTAATACAGTCTGAAACAAAAGAACAACATTTAGCTAAAGTGACACAGGTCCTTCAAACACTGCAGGAGGCAGTGTTTAAAGTTAAAAGTGAAATGATACAATTCATGTCATCTAGAGAAAAAATTCTAGGTGCTATTTTACATCCTTCTGGGCATACTCCTTGTTCAGAGAGGGTGCAGGGAGTTTTTCAAATGGATAAATTGGTTACCATTCCAGATTTGCACAAATGTTTACGTATCATGAATTATAACCAGGAATTCAGAGAGGATTATGCCAGCATGGCATTTCCTCTGTATGACATTCTTTCTAGCCAGAAAGAATTACCCTTTCTGGAGTTGGGACCAAAGGAAAATATGGCTTTTTGTGATTTAAAGGCAACATTGGCCAAGACTACAGAATTAGTAGTTCCAAGTCTAACACATCCCTTTTGTGTTACAGGCAGCAGCTGGACCCAACACTCTCTGTTGTGCTTTTACAGGAGAGGCCTCAGGGCTATGATTCTAGAATGGAAAAGACTTTACGCCCCATTACATTTTTCAGTAGGATAATGACACATGTTGAGAGGGGATATCACTAGTGCATTCAGCAACTTTTGGCCATTTACTGGAGTTTAAAATAAACCGAATACCTAACAGCTTTTCCCAAAGACATTATAGTACAGACACCACATTATGCCATACAGGCTTTGGTAAATGAGACTCAGTTAAATAAACTGATTGATGACATCAGTCAAGCAGTGTTTGCAAAATGGTTGGTATTATTTAGTGTCAAGCAAGTCACAATAAAGGCAGGAGATAAGTATTACTTATCTAACTTCATAGGATATGAAGGAAAATGACACAAATGCATTAGGCACATTTCAAATCCAGAAAAGCCCATTCTGTCTCCTGATTTTCAGGAAGACAGGCCATCCATCTTTGTTGATGGTGCTCGATTTTTGGACAATGGACAATATCGGACTAAATTTGCAGTTGTACCAGAAAACCCTTCTATGGGACAGCCGACTCTGATGCAGTTACCAGGACCCATGTCTGCTCAGTGAGCAGAACTGGAAGCAGTTCTTTATGTATTACAGCATTTTCCACCTGTCAATATTTTTTCAGACAGTGCATACGTACTTAATTCTCTGTAGCTGCATATGTCTACATGGGCAAGGAGAGGGTTTGTTGATAATATGGGCAAACCACTCAAGCATGCTTCTGTGGTACATGCTATTTTGAATTTGGTTCATAGGCAGGTACTTGTGGGTTGGTACAGTATCTTAAAAGTAAAAGCTCATCAAAAAGCTACAAATGACATTTTTCAGTTAAATAACTATGTGGATCAGATGGCAAAAAAGGCAGGAAAGGAAGGAATGCAATTGTATCCTACAGAACACCTTTCTAGTGTACCAGATAAAGCCACTGCAGTACATGCCATACAGACATTTTCAGCTCAGAATTTTCAGCATGATTTGCTGCAGATCCAAACTAAGTTTGGACTGTAGGAAGAGTCAGAAAAATGTACCATACGTGGAATTAGCATTCCTTCCAATAATATGAAAGTACAACTAAATTTTACTACTGGAGTTTCTGTAATATGTACTAATACCAGAGTCATTACAGGCAGCATACATTGGGCATATGTTCTATCAATACTAACAGGTAAACCTACCTCTGTTCATACAGACCATTTGGTTAAAATCCCTTTTACCTGTAAAATGGTAGACAGACAGTATCAAAAGATTGTAGTACATTTTAACATCACATTCCAAGACACAGGCAGGTGCCAATATAAAAGAGCTTGGTATGATACTCTGCTAGGAGGCCTAGGCACAGGCATTGGAGCTATTAATGCAGTTGACATTGAAATTCTAACTAATCACTTAAAAGTAGTGGGGGGAGATATCTCTTAGATTGTGCATTTACAAGCATCTTGGAATCCAGAAATATGGAAGACATACCTGCACAATATAAATTATCAGCATCAATTTTTAGACAATTATGATGCTATGCAGCTACATCAGTTGAAATTTGATGGTAACCTGACAATTTTTTGTAAACTGGACAAAATGCACTATGCAATCTTTGTATGTGGAAATTCAAAAAAATAATATGCAAACTGAACTTATGTTACAAAATGAAAATGTTTGGCGACAATTATTTAACAAATGGATACCTGATACAGATTGGATTAAGCTATTTACTGAAGTAACATATTGTACTCCACAACACTGTACAGGAAAGTGGGTCTATATTATAAGATCGACGGTTGAAAACAACAAACACCATATGGTTGACACCATATGGTCGATATTTTTAAACATCGAACTTATAAAAACAACAACAAAACAAAAAGAAAAAAGTACCCTAAGGGTTTAAGCAGGGGGCAAGGCACCCTGCATCCCCCACAATTCCCGCTACTTAAATATACCAACTCTGAGACCGCACTACATTGGAGTAAACAGAAATCTCCCCTTATGGAGATTTCCATTTACACGTTCGATGTTGTGCACTTTCGCTATTCTTGTGTTGACAATATCAGCTTCGATATTCTTTGCTTTTGAGAACATAATATAGACCCCAGGAAAGTTCATACATTATATTACTGATACCACTATTATGTGTCAATTTACTGTGTTACCTATGATATTTCTCGTGCCAGAAAGATATGAGTATTGGTTGCTACAATTTGAAGGTAATTATATAGATTTGAGAGGAAAAACACATAAAATTGAGTACTGTAAACAGACTCAAAATGGGCTAATTTGTGGACAGCATTCACCTGTCTATGAACCATGCTTACTGCAGCATTCTGTTAATTTGTGTAAATGGACTATTATGCATTCTTCTTTTCAAATGTTTATAGAAGTGGCTCCTCTGTATATTTATCTGGTTACAGATCAAGATGTAGATCATAATTTAAAATTACCTTTTGTAGGATGTTTATCACATGTTGATTTCCTTAAATGGAATAATAAGAGCTATGTGTTTACTGAACCCATAGAAGTGAATATTTCCAAATACTGGAATTATGACTTAACACAGCTTCCCAATATATCTGTATCCTTGGATAATTTAAAAAACATAATGAACAATACTAAAATTCTCAGAGTATTTGGAAAAAAGAAATAGAAGTATTCAGTATTATGAGGCATTAAGCATCATTGCAAAAGATAAACTACTACGTTTGGCTGAAAAGACCAAAAAAGACACTGCTCACTGGTTGGTCAAAATCAGGAAAAAAACTGTTAAGTTGGTTGATACATCCTGTATTAGTAGTGTTAGGCATTATAGTCGTACTAACTATCTGGAATTGCTACCCAAGTTGTAATTTGCGAAAAACGTATCAAATTCAACGAATCATGATGGTTAACCTAGATAAACTGGGAAAGGTTTCAATGTGTACAACTGAAGATGAAAATGAACAGTCATTCTCTGTTTTTTAAATGAAAAGAGGGAATTGTGAGAGTAAAAGAAGAGGTCAAAATGGACTTCAGTGGATTTTTTCTGAAAATGTAAAATAAATGTCCTGCATTTCAATGTTTACAGTGCGCGCTGTTAACTAACTTGGCAAAAACATATATCTTGGCATTCACTGTTAATAAGAATCAAAAGTAAAATATTTAATCTCTTATAAACTATGCAGCTTGTGAAATTTATTATCTACAAGCAGGTCAAGATGAACTCTTGTATGCAGCTGTGTCTCGTCAATATGATATGCAAGATAGGCCAAGGACGAAAGGAGTTATTTTTCAGGTACAGAATGTTTAAGATATGGAAAATAAACTGTCAGCAGACCAGCTTGAAAGGAAAGACTTATTATTCTGGCAAATTCTCTAAACTGCTGATGCAGGCAGAGAAGACACTATAAAGATTGGGACTTTTTCTTTTGTATGAGAGACTTTGATTATTCTAAGCTGAAGTAAGTTTTGATGTATATACCCTTCATTGTTAAGCTAGATGTAATCCTCATGTGCAGTAAATGAATGTCATAACAGTAGAACTGTCTCAGTGTCTTCACTGAGTAAAAGTACAGACTACCTGAATAGTGTAGTACCACTTTAACTGTAACAGGTCTAATCACAGTCCTGGCATATGTAACTGTGTTTGTGTGTGGGGTAGTGGGTGTGTGTGTAGGAATAAGTGTTTTAGTCCATTCCCACCCAGTACACCTCCCATGGCCCTACTTCACAAGATCTGCTGATGTCATTCACTGTAGAAGTACCATTAGACTGGCCTCTGCCCTATAAACTCTGTGGTGCATGCAGTAACTGTATAAACACTGTAATACAAATAACTGTTTAGGTAGGAGTTCTAATCTTAGTGCTGGCAAATGTAAAAGTGTGCGTGTTTGTAGGTTAATGATTTTGAGCCCAGTCACACCCAGTACACTTCCCATTCCCCTACTTTAGCTGTCTTGCTGATGTTAGTCACCTTAGCAGTAGTGTTGGGCAGCCCACAGCCCTGCAAGCTCTGTGGCATATGCAATAAATGTGTAACACTATCGTACAAAAAACTACTTAGGTAGGGATTCTAATCTCATTGCTGGCAAATGTAAAAGTGTGTGTGTGAGTGCATGTGTGTGTGTGTGTGTGTGTGTGTGTGTGTGTGTGTGTGTGTGTGTGTGTGTGTGTGTGTGTGTGTCTATAGGGTAAAGATTTTTAGCCCAGTCACACCCAGTACACCTCCCATTGTCATACATTACAAGGGCTGGTGATGTTATTCACTTTATAGGTATCTTGGGGCACTCTTCATTCTATAAGCTCCGTGGTGTATGCGGTAACCACATAATGCTATAGTACCAATGACTACATAGGTAGGGGTTCTAATTTGAGTCCTGACATGTGTGTGTAAGTGTGTATATTTGTAGGATACAGCATTTTGAGGCCTCACTCTCCCAGTACACTGCCCATTGCCATACTTTACAAGGGCTGGTGATGTTGTTATCCTTAGAAGAACCATAGTGCCGCATGCAGGAACTATGTAACAGTATGGACTGACTAACAAGATAGGCAGGGCTGCTAATCTGAGTCCTGGCAAATGTGTGTAAGAGTGTATTTGTGTTTGTAAGTGTGCATAACTGTAGGTTCAAGTAATTTGGGTCCATTCTCACCCAGTAAATCACCCATTGCCATACTTTACAAGACCTGGTGCTGCTGTTCCCCTTAGAAATACCTTGTGACACTTTTCACCCTGTAAGCTTTGTGTATCATGTGGGTGTGTGTTTGAGTGATAACTGTATCCATTGAGTGGCCATGGTTTACAATTATAGGCCATGGTACTCCCAGTACACATCCCAAGGTCTACTTTACAAGGCTGCTGTTCACATCTACCGTAGAGATATTTGTAGATACTCTTCATCCCTATAACCCCTGTGCCATGTGCAAAAGCTATGTAACAGCATGGAATGAATAACATGATAGGCAGGGCTACTAATGTCAGTACTGGCAATTGTGTGTGTGCACATTGGTGTGTATAGCAGTGTTTGTGAGTGTGTAGACTTGTTAGTGACAGTCTAATGGGTCCTTCCACACCCAGTGCACCCCCAATGCCATACCTCACAAGGGCATGTGATGTTTTTCAGTTTACAGGTAACACTAACTAGATGGGTAGGGGTTCCAAACCCAACACTGGTAACTGAAATTGTGTGTGTGTGTGTGTGTGTGTGTGTGTGTGTGTGTGTGTGTGTGTGTGTGTGTGTGTGTGTGTGTGTGTGTGTGTTTGACTGTGTGTGTGGGAACAGTATTTTCTGTTTGTTTGGTCAACACAATATCCTCTGGGGGTGTGGGTTTCACCAATCTAAGGTGTGTCCACCCACAACACTTACCATTGCCCACTTTACAAGGGCTGCTGATGTCACCCACCATAGACTTACCTGTTTACACCCTTCAGCCCTATAAGCTCTGTGGCACATGCAATAACTGTTACACAGACCTGGTAAATGTGTACATATACAGCTGTACCTTGACTATGTCATGGTCAGTGTGTTACCACTCTGCCATACCCCTCGTTGGCAATGTCTGGATGGCCATATCCTGCTGACACACACACACACAGACACCTAGAACACAAACAGAATACAGCATGTGATACTACATTCAGTCAGTGTTACTAACACCGATAATGCATTATGTCTGAAAATGTGCACACACTCTGAAGTGTACCCATTACAAATGCCAGCTGACAGCACTTTACCCAGCATTACATAGCTAAACTGTACTTAAGTAACCCTGTCCCTGCATCAGTGGTATGGATGACAGGTATATGGCACAGGTATCATCATATGCACAGGGTGTTGTGTGGGTTTGCCAGAGCCCTAGGCTGGGCCATACGGTTGACATCATGTGTGCATGTGTTTGGAGGGGTGGTCAATGAATGGGCCATGCAGAGGTGGTGTGTGTGCCTGGAGGTGACCTGGCTGTGATGGTGATGTGTGTGTTTATATGCACACAGTCATGCCATGCAGCTGCCCTACATAGGGGTATGTTAGACAGCTGTGGACCATACATGGCAGGGTGTACAGTTCACACATGAACTGGTCCTGCCAGTGATCTCACTGGTACCACCAGGCCCAAGGCCTGATGCAGTACTATTTCCCGATGGTGACTGTTGTCTTTTGGATCCATGTCCCTGACAAGACCAGCCAGGACCACGTGCCCATGGTCTGCTCCATTGTGGGGTGGACAGCACCCACCCTTCAGTACTGCTGGTTGAACTGTCTCTACAGAAGTGTGAAGGTGCACAGCCATGTAGACTATAAGCTGATGTTGGTGCTAACCTACATCCACGTGGCCAATGCTCATCTCCCACCACATGTTCCAGCACAGACATTCTACAGTCAAGGATTGACAAGGTCTCACCCCACTGTCTATTCATGACCTCAGTATTTTGACATGTGGCATCAACAAGGTCATGTATGTTGTCATGTAAGCCAGGAAGAATTGCATCTAAGACCCTGAATATTTGTCTGGTGTTGCATTCACTACATGCCTGTGCATCCATGACAGCCCGAAACGTGCATCTGGTGACACCGGCTGTGACACTTGCAACAGCAGCTCAATGGGCAGCAGTCCTCTTTTGAGCACCCCTGTCCATCCTCTGTGTGGGACCTCGCCTGCAGTCTGGCTATGGCTAGTGTCTACACTCACACTTGCCACAGTCACCACACTAGCCTGTTCCATGTCATCACCCCACCAACTGTCCATTATCTGTGGCTGCTGGGGATGGAGTATGTGTGGGCATTGTGACTGTGCATGAGAACATTGTGGACGACTGTGGGATGTCAACCAAAGGCACAAATTCAGCCCTTGACAACCCCACATGTACCTCACTAGGACCACCATCATGGTCAGAGTCTGCAGAGACACTGACATTGAGTGGGAGGGACCACGACCACCATGTCCACCTGTGAGGGGAAGACAACATATATAAATTAATACCTGCACTATGAGGTTTGCTGGTATACACACACACACACACACACACACACACACACACACACACACACACACACACACACACACACACACATACACATGGGCACACACAGACACATACAGGTTAGGTGGCACAAAGGCATTACACAGACCTCACAATAGCCAAAGGGTGACATTCATGACACACAGTTAGACCACAACATGCACACTCAGGACAGGCCCTCAACATTGTGCAGTGCAGCCCTTTCCACTTAATATTACTACTAATATACACCTCTGGGATACGTGATTAGTGTTAGCAGATGATAACACACTGCACCTATGTACACATTATTGCTGTTCACCTGTATAGCACAGTGGCAACTCCTACAAAACATACCTCTCAACTGTACAGAGTTTCACTGAATGTCTAGATGCATGACTCATATTTTTGGTCTGTTCCTCATAAATACTGTGTTTGTCTGATACATTACTGGGATGTTCTGTGGATTGGTGCCACTAATTTAAGAAAGTAGCTGAGTTGCAGACCTCAAAATCTGCAGTAAATGTATGTTAAAATGAATCTGGTTATGTTAACAACTTCCTAAGCTTACAGTTGATATAATAAGTGTACACACCCCTGTTAACATGCCAGATTTTTGAGATATATAACATGAGACCACAGAAATCAATTAATAATCTTTCCCACCTTTAATGTGACCTATAACCTGTGCAATCTAATTAAAGAACATACACATCAGTTAGGGGTAACATACAGTAAATGAAATATGTACAATAGGCTAGTTGCTTGAGTGTGCACACCCTTAAACTAAAACTTTGTTAAAGCACCTTTTGATTTAATTACAGCATTCAGTTCTCTTTGGAAGGTGTCTATCAGCATGGCACATCTTGACTTGCTGATATTTGTACACTCTGCCTTGCAAAACCCCTCCAACTCTGTCAGATTGTGAGAGCATCTCTTGTGCACAGCCCTCTTCAGGTCACCCTACAGATTTTCTATCCGATGTAGGTATGGGCTCTGTCTGGGCCAGTCCAGAACATTGAATGTCTTCTGGTGAATCCATTCTTTTGCTGAGTTGGATCTATGGTTTTGGTCAGTATCATGTGGAAAGGTGAAATTCCTCTCTATCTACAGCTATCTAGCAGACACCTGAAGAATTTGGGCCAAAAGGGACTGGTACTTGGAACTGTTCATAACCCCCCTCCAACTTGGCTACAGCCCCATTTTCAGCTTATGAACAGTAACCCCAAAGCATGTCACTGCCATCACCATGCTTCACCGTGGGGATGGTGTTCTTTTGGTGATGCACAGTGTTGTTATTGTGCCAAACAAACCTTTCAGAATTGTGGACAAAAAAGTTCAACCTTGGTCTCATTAGGCCATAACACATTTTCCCACATGCTTTTGGGAGACCTGATGTATTGTTTTTCAGAATTTAAGCAGGCCTGGATGTTGTTTGGTGTGAGAAAATGCTTCCATCTTCCAACCCTACCCCATAGGCAAGACATATGGAGAATACAGGAGATTGTTGTCACATGTAGTACACAACCAGTACTTTCCAGAGATTCCTGCTACTCCTTTAGTGTTGCTTTAGGTCTTTTGGTTGCCTCCCTGACCAGTTTTGGTCTTGTCTTCTCATCAAATTTGGAGGGGCATCCACTTCTTCACAATGTCACTGTTGTCCCGTATTTTCTCCAGCTTTTGTTGGTTGTGTTCCATATGCAATGCTGTGGAAATGTTTTTGTATCCTTCTCTGGGCTGATAACTTTCCACAGTGAGATCCCTTTGAAGCTTTGTAAGCTCTCTGCGAACCATGGCTGTTGCTGTAGCAGGCAACTTGGTAAATGTCTAGAAAAGCCTAATAGCTGACCATTATTTGTTGTTCATCAAAGAGTCTCTGTAACTGATGGCAGATGTGTACCCAAGAAGATGTAATGCTGTAATTAAATCAAAAGCTGCTTCAACAAATAATTAGCTTCAGGCTGTGCATGCTTATGCATCTATCTTATTGTACGTGTTTTATTTTTCATAATTGTCCCCCTAGCAGATTTGTTTATCAATTGAATTGTACAGGTTATAGGTCACATTAAAGGTGGGAAGAGTTGTGAAATGTTTTATTGTGGACTCATTTCTGAATGTCACAAATACTTGGCATTGTAACAGGGGTGTGTACACTTTTTATATGCACTGTATGAGTACTTTTCAAATATTTCCCTAGTATTGTTCCTTTGTCCCCCCATTTTGTCAGTCTTTGCCCAGATTTCTTGAACTGACATGTTGTGAGGTATGTTACAGCTATGTTACACCTCCTGCAAACAGGCCTCTGTGATGACTACTCTGATGCAATGCAGTTAACCCCACCAGAAGTGAACATGCACATATCACAATATGGCTAATAGTAATAGTTGTGTGCATGGTAAACTGCATGACCTTAACATGCCTGGGGTATTGGTGAGCCACAACAGGACAATACCATGCTCACCGGCTTCAGGCTGCTGTCCCACATCCAGACCAGACGTACCTATGTAGTTGTGGGGGACAGGTATTGTCAGCAGACTCACATGTGGCATTGGTACAAGATGAATGCTACATTTCTGCACATGTACAGTACAAGCTCTGATACTACACAATTTGCTGTCCTTCACCATAGATGTGCACATTGTGTGCATTACAAACCCCACCCACAAATGCAGTTTTATGTGACATATGCATCTAGATACTCTATGGAAGCTACGATTACTACAATAGTCAATTGATGTGCACTGGGGCCTTACCTGAATGCTGTTCGCTTGTTGTCTGGGTGCCACCCACCTCCACAACTTGTGTGTGTTGGCTTTGCTGGTGTGTGGTGGCTGCCCCAAGGTTGGTAAGGAGCTCCTCCATTGGTGTTATTGGGGCCTGCATAGCAGGACCCTTACCTGTGGTGGAACGGTACCTGGCCAAGGCAGCAACCCTTTGCCAGGCATGCCATATGAGGTCAGTTGCCCGATGCCTGACCTGATTATATGTGCATCCATGGTGGCCTAAGTTGTTTCCTCTGTGGACAAGCTCATCCCAAAGGGAAGTCTGCTCCTGCATATTCTGTTGGCCCTGGCCAAACATCACCCCATGGTGGTTGATTATCATCTCGGTGATGGCCGCAGTTTCAGCTGCAGTGTATGCTGGTTGCCTTGCACGCTGCATGTTACCTGGAAGACATAAACAGGGAAACACATCACAGGATGGTGGCTGCCCCAAGGTTGG
This sequence comes from Protopterus annectens, assembly GCF_019279795.1. Lineage (NCBI taxonomy): Eukaryota > Metazoa > Chordata > Ceratodontiformes > Protopteridae > Protopterus > Protopterus annectens. The sequence continues at coordinate 1,289,778,562 of NC_056733.1, read as the reverse complement.
TAAGGAGCTCCTCCATTGGTGTTATTGGGGCCTGCATAGCAGGACCCTTACCTGTGGTGGAACGGTACCTGGCCAAGGCAGCAACCCTTTGCCGGGCATGCCATATGAGGTCAGTTGCCCGATGCCTGACCTGATTATATGTGCATCCATGGTGGCCTAAGTTGTTTCCTCTGTGGACAAGCTCATCCCAAAGGGAAGTCTGCTCCTGCATATTCTGTTGGCCCTGGCCAAACATCACCCCATGGTGGTTGATTATCATCTCGGTGATGGCCGCAGTTTCAGCTGCAGTGTATGCTGGTTGCCTTGCACGCTGCATGTTACCTGGAAGACATAAACAGGGAAACACATCACAGGACCACATACATTGGTTAACATTATTTACATAACCTGCACATCAACACTGACTAGCATTAACCACCACTTATGACCACATCAAACCCCTGTCATCTATCAGCACAGTATGAGTTTGCATTGGATTCCTGGTCCTGATCTGTCATGTTCCCCCCAATGAGGGCCAGTAAGTTGCATAAGCCACCATTCATTATTCATCTTTGTGCAGAGGGATGACAGTGGCTGTCTTCCTTGCAGATGGGATGTCAATGGTAATCAGGTTTTGCTTGCATACAGTGTGTAATGGAGCTAGTAGCATTTGCATGAGTTCATGTAGGATGCAGACAGGTATGTTATCAGCTCCCATGGAGACAAACATCTGTTGCCTTTGATTTGGCATTATGGACCTGCTCCTTGATGATGAGGGGGGTGTGGGTGCTGTGCATATCCACATATACTGACAGGAGGGTGATGTTTTCCCTTAACCTGTCTGCAGCGGGTTGGCTATAGCTATGCTATGTGTATGTGGTGTGAGTGACCACCAGTACAGGGTGGGTTGGGTTGTTGCCTCTGAGACTGAAGACATGTGTGAAGATGGCCTTGTGATTGGCCTTGACGGATGTGTCTGATTTGTACTCATAGTTAGCCTTACAGTAATTCACCAGTGACCTCATATGCTTGTTCAGACACAGGCCATCTTCCTTCCAAGTTGGTGCCTTCTCCTACTTGGCCTTGTCCAGCCAGTATAGCAACTGATTATGTGGTTTGTGTATTGCTGCTGTCCAGCAAAGGGGATTACTCTACCTTGGTGGAGGCAGGTTTTATGAGTCAGGTATTTCTGAGCCCATACAACTATGTAGGTGCTCATATAGCTGTTTGTAGTGGGCATGGACACAAGGTCATAACACAGTTGGACAACTCTCCATTTTCAATCTGATAATCATGTTTATTCTAGTACCCATGTCTGTGTCAGGGCAATACAACAACCAGTAGCTGTAAAAGTTACATCTGTTGGATGCACAGAAACTAAGACTACACGTGTACAATGTGTACAGCTTATTTACCTGATGTTTAGTATCTCAAGTCTGTTGCTTTGAGGCCTCCAGCTATACCTACTCATACATACATGTCCACAAGTAATACCTGATATACATTTCTGTTCTATGTCAGTATGGCACACTGTATTTGCACTCTTGCTGCTCAGTCATATCTCTCAACCTGTTAAAGCAGGACATCTGGAGGATGACACAAATACATGGAGGAGGGAAATGGCCCAAAATTAGTGACACCTTATTAAAATTGCTGTAACACACTTGAGTCAGTTGATAGTACAGTAGACTTTGCATTTACAGACATACCCTGGAGTATGTCCGACACTCATATGTATGCTATTATGTTCTAATGTCAGTCTTCACAGATTTTACAATGATTTGTCAGACATAGCAGAACTCTATGAGTAAATTACTACAAATATGAGGCACACATATAGTCAGTGTGCATAACACTGGACAGTTGGGTGGTGTGAGCTCAGTATATCACATGCAGTTCAACAGACACATCTGTGACAGTAGCTTACTAAGCACATACCCTGTAGAGGTCTCTTAGATTTGTGAGACAAACGTGTATCATAGTTGTATTCACAAGTAACATATGGATATTTACAATATCCCACTAGCTGGTCTAGCAGTGTCACAGTCAGTATTGTTCAACAGACACTTCAGTAGTAGTCATATGTGAGCCGTCCTTTCCTAGGGTGACTCAGGGGCCTGAGCTGTGATCTATGTTACTGCAGACATACCCAGATGCTATGACCATAGGTGCTGATCAGCAATATATCAGTACAGCAAGTCTTGTTGAGTCATATTTGTTCAACTTCCTATTTCCCATTATTAAATACCCCCTACTGCATTCCATTACAAGCTTATTTGTTTGACATACCTTTTTTTTTTTTTTTAAGTATTGTTGATTTTGCTTTCGATTTGTGTTTCTGTCTCTCTCTTTCTCTGTCTACAGATATAGAGGTATACATCTGTTTTGCATAGGCAGCAGCTTGCCTTTTGTAGGTAATGCTCATGAGCAGGTGATGGCCTGTGCACCAATTGGTGGCCCCCACTTGCTAATTGCATGCACAACAGCTGTGTTGTTATTCCTATAGCCAATGGCATGGCAACACACTCCTACAATTGAGTACTTCATGTGGGGGTTGCCTCTTTTCCTTGCCTATCAGGTGGATATCATGGAGGTGTGTGGACAACAGCATCATAGAAGGTAGTTGGAAATACCTCTTACAACAAAAAATGCGGAGACAGCCCAACAAAATGGGGGAGAAGGTTCCAGACTTAGGGACCAAATGTAAGTATTGCTGTTATACAATTGGATCAATGCTAGTTTAACAGGGTTTGTGTGGACAGGGATTTTCTGTGGGATTTTAAGTCTGACAGTGTTATGTGGTTGACATAATTCTCAACTGTAGGGCTATCCACAGAATGGCCTGAGGTTTGACTGTTATGTTTGGTTTGTTCCTCAGTCAGTTTATATCCTTGGCAAATCAGTAGCATACTCAGGATTGCAGTCAGTAAATGCTAACATCCATTTTTGTGTCTGACTTCATTTTCAGTTAATAACCGCAATATTTCAGTTATGCCCCTGGTGTTGGACGTCTGTCCCCCAAGTATGTCAGGTTTTGTCCAGATGTCATGCACTAAGAGGTTGATAGGTATAGTATATCATTATTTAGTGCCTTCATTCCTGATATCATCCAAGTGATGGAGCAGAATGCCAGACATGTTATGAGGAAGAGGACAAAGCCTGGACATTCTGTGGGGATCTGTACAATGGTGAGGTCTGTGTATGGCTGGTGATTGTTAACAGACTGTCAGAATTGTGAAGCAGTATAGTGTGTAAATGTTAGTTGAGCTGTGTAGGGAGCGTCTATATTATTACAAAGTCTGCTCTTCACTTTTTCCCTTAGAACTGTTCTAAATCTCAAATTAAGCACTCTATTTTCATTCTAAAGCCCTGCAGTTAGCACTAATAAACTAAAGCACTACACCCTCTTATACTCCCTTTAAGTACTTGGCTCCCTATTAGTCCTTTTTGATCAGTCAAAAAGTAGTTCCTTATACTATTCTGGCATGTCCAAAAGTCAGTTTTGGGTTTACTCTCCAGTCCAGCTGGTGAATCTGGGAATCTTGAGGCAATGTTACAACTGCCTTATGTACACAGACCACCCTCTCCTCCTCCCAACAAGCTCAAATATATGTGAGAGATGCAACTATATAGCCAAACTGGAGACTGAGCTCTCTCAACCCAGTACTGGTGCAGTCAGTCAGGAGGAGATGTTAACCACACACACCACAAATCCAGTCTCACATAGACCTATTGCAACAGCAAACCAAACACATAAACACACAAAAACAAACTCAGAGGCTCTAAATAAAAATCTACCCAAGCAGCAGAGACCTCCAAAGCAGACTTCTAAGCAACCGCTACCCCACAACAATACCCACGTATCACATAGTTCACAAAGTCAGTGTGCCACACAGTCACAGACCTTAAGGCTAAACAACACACCTAATACACTTGTAATAGGTGACTCTATTGTCAGACACACTGACGTCCCACTCACCAGGCTGAACAAGAAGAAGGTCACTGTAAGCTGCCTGTTGGGTGCCAGGATCCGCCACATAACACAAGCACTCAGGTCACTCCAAAGCAAGTACAAATATGACTCCATCATTGTCCATGCTGGTGTGAATGACCTGAGACGTACCTCCCTGGACTACATGAAAAGATACATAGAGGAGCTCTCTGATCATGTAGCCCAGGCTGGTATGACCCTGACATTGAGTAGCATCTTACCCTTACCAAGAATGATGCCAAAGTATAAAGACAAAATTATCAATTTTAACAACTGGCTAAAGTATTGGTGTCATTCAAAGGGGATCCAGTGTCTGTCAGCCTGGGATGACATGCTCGACAAGCCACGTTGCTTCGCTAGGGATGGCTTGCACCTGTCACCCCTGGGCTTTCGAATACTGGCTAAGGCTCTTGCCACCCCCATAGTGCCTTTTTTAGGCAAGGCTCAAAAGACAAACCCACCTCCATAGACAACACAAGGAAAAAGAAGCTAAGGGTAATGCTGCTCAACGCCAGAAGTCTAAACTTCAAGATGCACACACTCGAGGCTCTCCTCAGTATGGAGAATATCGATATATGTGCAGTAACAGAAACCTGGTTCAAGACTCCTGAGAGCACCCCAGCACTACCAGGTTATACCTCATACCGTGCTTTTCTGCTCCAAAACTCAGACCGAACCACAAAAGGAGGGGGAGTATCCATATTTATCAAAGATACCCACACCTCCAGGTTAGTGGCGCTGCACGAAGCATCAGAGACAATCCATGTGCAACTAACAGTGGGCAAAACTGCCTTTCAGTTTGTAGCCTGCTACAGACTACCCTCCCAAACTCAGGAACCCCACTCGGCTTTCTTGAGAACACTGGATAATATGAAGGTCTCTCCAAACACCATCATATTGGGTGACTTCAACTACCCAAACATAGACTGGGAGAACTACTCAAGCCCCAACACCCTCGTCCAATGGTTCCTAGAATTTATAAACTCAAATGCTATGAAACAACTGGTCACTACTCCCACAATAGGGGAAAACATATTGGACCTGATCATCACCAACATGGGGACTCTATGTTCCATACCAGAGATATACCCCTCATTGGTAAGATCTGACCATAAATTAATCTCACTGGACATCCATATCCCATCCCCACTCCCAGCCAAGGAAACCACGATGAAGAACTTCTCAAAAGCAAACTTCACACTTCTCAAAACTGAAGTGGAATCCTTCAAAGCCCCTGGGCCAGTGGAAAATACGGCCCAAACTGCAGAATCCTTTACAAATGCATTCTATGGACACCTACAGGAATGCATGGATCGTGCTATCCCAAATAAAACCAAGACTCACTCCTCCAAAGGCAGTAGACCTGTCTGGTGGACCCCAGCCATAAATAAGCTATAGAACAGAAGGAGGAAGCTACTACATGATAGAGCAAAATCCCAAAAAGGGAAGGCATCTCTGATCAGTACTAGCAAGAAACTATGATCCCTCATAAAATCATCTAAGGCCAGCTTCAAAAGAAAAATTGCACAAGACGCTAAAGATAATCACAAGGCCTTCTTTAGTTATGTCAGGAACCTGGGTGGCAACTCCCAGATATGCTCCGAGTTAGTGCAAAATGACAAAAAATACACTGAACCCACAGATATTGCCAACATCCTGGCAGACAGGTTCAGTGCAAACTCCCACCCCCTTCCCCCCCAAAAGAGCAAATGTCTGTCCCAACAGAGTGCAGCCTCCCTGACATCACAGATGCACAGTTGAGAGCTGCCCTCTCCAAAGCAAAAAACACAGCATCAGTGGGACTGGAAGGTGTCCCCGGCTGTGTCTTACACAAGCTCCAAGAAGAACTGAACCCTCACTTAAAGTCACTGTTCAATCTCAGCCTTACTACAGGATATGTACCCAAGGAATGGTGTACAGCAACAGTGGTCTCACTCCACAAAGGTGGTGCCACAACGGACACTGGAAACTATCGTCCTATAAGCCTGACTAGCCTGGTCTGCAAAGCTATGGAGCGTATCATCATGGAACTCATAAACAAAGACATTGTGAACCTCCAAACACTGGATCCTATCCAATTCGGCTTTGTTAAGTGCAGATCTTGCCTCTTGAACCTGGTTGACTTCTTTGAAACAGTCACCAAGGCCATAGATGAAGGGAAGGTAGTCCACTCAGCCTACCTGGACCTCGCAAAAGCCTTTGACACAATACTCCACTCGGGCATCATAAATAAGCTCACCAGCTTAAATATCAACCCCTATGTCACAAGATGGGTTGCAAACTGGCTCAGAGATAGAACTCACATGGTCAGAATTGCAGGTGCCATGTCAGACTCTAAACCAGTTACAAGTGGCGTCCCACAAGGCACAGTCCTGTGGCCTCTCTTGTTCGGTATATATTTCTCTGAGGTACAGGCTAACACGGGAGGACTGTGGCTGACCAAGTTTGCAGATGACTGCAAACTGGGTGCCATAATCGACTCACTGACTGACACAAGCATCCTCCAAAAGGGTCTCACAGAGACGGATAACTGGTGCCAGAGCCATGGCCTAAAGCTAAATGCCAAAAAGTGCATAGTCATCCCCTTTGGGAAAAACAAAGTGCCCACAAATTACCACATAGGTGGTAATCCATTAAGTATGGAAGAAGTAATTAGGGATTTGGGGACCCAAGTAGATAGCAATCTCTCCTTTGACAATCACGTTGCCAAAGTAGTTAGAAAGACCTTCTATATAGCCCACCTTATCACAAAAGGGTTCACATCTAGATCAATAGAGGTCATTGTGCCTCTACTCATCACTCATCAGGCCCATAATTGAATACAATGCCCCTA